>NC_063181.1:33999295-34294295 GCF_023159225.1 Perognathus longimembris pacificus | reverse complement strand
GGTGTACTCGCCAGGAACCAATCTACCCAGCCATGCACCACAATAGAATTTAAACACCAGAGACTTCATTGCATTAAAGAGGGTACCAGAGCATCAACCCCACCTGCTTAAAAAACAAATGCGGATCATCAATACACGGCACTAACTGGCTTAAAAATCATATACAGATGGATAGAGAGAGAACCTATTATTAGAAGTAATATGTAATTAATTAAGGCATGAGCAGTTTTTCTACAACTGTATAATTTCTATGATAATTTACCAAATTCATTTCAGTTGCAGCAGAAATAGAATCACAGAGATGGTGAGGCGAAAGACATCTCTCTATTTATACCCAACCTCTGAGCAAACATAGCACAGGACACACACACACACACACACACACACACACACACACACACACACTTCTTATTCAATGCTTTTGGAATGGGTCCGATCCTCTTAACTCACATTTAAAAACCAAAAACTATTTGGTGATAATATTGTCTAATACTGAAAACCTCTTTCTGTTTGCAGCCTATAAAGACAGATTTTCGAGCATGACTGAGACAGGCATATTGGCAAAAACATGAACACAACGCACATGCATACAAACACAGACCTCCGCACTCCCTCCCTCTCAGCCGCCCACCCAGCCCCACGTGTCCCATGTGCCCAAACAGAAACACGAAGATGCAAACAGTCTGACATCACTGAGAAACTGGGGTGTGCTTCCTGCCGAGTTAGCTGCTGTCTTCCCAACATTTCCAGCAGAGGAATTTGCTAAGTGTTTGCGTTTTCTTTGAGCAGAGAAAGCATTTCCCGTGATGCTCTCCCTTACACTGGCATGGGGTGGGGAGACAGCAAGAGAGGGCTTAGGGGGCCCAGAAGGGCCGGGTGACTGCACCCACCTCGCCTCCTGTAGCCCAAATTCCCCTGCACAATGACTCTGTCCAGAGTCTCGCTCCCTCAGAACCTTCTTCACTGCTGGCTAAGTGCCTGAATGTTACCCAAGAACTGAGCTGCTTAATGTTCCCCTGATCACAGGATCTTATTTCAACACTGGGCCATTGCAAAACGGTTCGGTTTCCTACGAGTGATTGTTTGTAGCTATGTCACAGGTCTTTGGGGAGAGATGTTTGAGCTGGAAGGTTGATTTTTTTTTTTTTTTACCTTTTTTTTCCTTCTGTGTCTGTGATCTTTGTCTGTCACTGGCTGGAGAACATCTTACCTTGGGCAAGTCCTAGTTCCCTGTCTCTTGACGTAGCACAAAATGTGCTTTGGCCCACACTCCTTGAGTGTTTCTACTCGTGCTATTGCACTTTAAGCATTGTCAGTGGCCATGTCTTAGCCAGACTTCAGGTCCCAGAAAGAAGATAAGAAGCATGGAACAAAGCCCAACTCAGATGTACCCAGCCTCAGTCAACACACTTTGGCTTGCAGAATAGTGAGAAGAACTATTTCTAAGCCATTCCTTCGGGAGAGTTCTGACAGTGTTTTTGGTGGTACTCACTAGCTGATGCAGGAGCCTTCTAGTGTTCAAAATAGGCCACAAAGGTGGAGTCTACTGTCTTCTAGAAGAGGTAGTCTTCAAGAGCTCACCTCCTGGAAAGAGTCCCACAGAAAGGAGGGACAAATGGCAACAAGCAGGCCCTGGGTACCCAGAGAGAGGCAGCAGGAGGGTAGAAAAGGCAACCTTCCTTCCCTATTTCCTACCATCCCCTCTCCTATAACTGGAATGGAGCCAGGACTTGGACACCAGCTGTATCCCACCCTTAATTCTGACTGATATTCTTGACCCCTGAATACAGTGAGAAACGGGAGTTTGGGCAGTGTTCCTTCCCACAAGTGTCACCAAACTCCTGGAGCCTTGTCTCTGGGTCCTCTTGCATCGGGCTATGCCAGTCCGTCTCTCAGCATAACCCTTCCACACAGCAGGGTCAGGACAGGGCCAAGAAGAAAGAGGAGCTCAATCCATAAACCAAATTCTGACCTGAAATAGATCCCCTGGCTAGTCCTTCACCGGGGCAAGGGGTGGTAGCACTGATTCAGGATGTCATCTTTGTGAGCAGTAGAATGCAGACTTGCTATAGCAGTGGCACCATAGTCAGGAGAACAGGTTCCAGGCTCCTTCTACCTATACCTGCTGAGTTACAGGGCTTCTCTTTGTGGAGATGACATGCAGGTAAGAGAGTTGAGGACACGTTCCCAGAAAAGTATGTACAGCCATTAAGACCCAGGCTATCCGGCCAGTTCTCCAGGCGCAGCTCCTGGAAGCTACCTGTGGGTCCAAAGTCTTTCCTCACTGCTTTAGGCCCAGCTCCACATACAGCAGGTCATGTGAGAGTTTTTGCCAGCAAGACCAGAAATCCAAGAAGCCTTCTTCAGTTTTGTTTTTCGTTTAATTTAGCAAAGTAGTGGCAAGAGATGGGTAAGGAGGGCTGGTGTTAGCACTAAGCAGTCATACTGAGGCAGGAAAACCACATGGGAAACCAAACTCCAGTCCCCTGACTCTAGAGTTGAGAGCCTTCTAGAGAATATGGCAACGATTCCAGCAAGCGATAGAATGAGGATAAGGAATCGGCATTGAGGAATCTGCAGAGGGACTGTTCTCCCTGATTTATAGACTGGATTTTTTTAAATTCCCTGATAAAACTGATGTGTTGAAGCCTCAACCCAGTGGGTCCACTAAGGAAGTAACAAAGGAAAATTGAGATGACAAGGGTGGAGCCCTAGTGTAATAGAATTAGTGTCCTCATGAAAAGAAACACTAGACATCTCTCTCTCCAGTATGGGAGACACAGCAAGAAGGGTACCTTTGCCAGGAAGCAAATTTATCAGAGCCTTGATCTTGGACTTCCAGCTGCCAGAACTAAAAGAAATAAACTTCTATGATTTAAGTCTATGGTATTTTGTGATTAGCCCAAGATGATGAAGAAATCACATGCCCATGAACCTCAATTTTTGCTTTTCTTTGAGCTGTCTCAAGACTCAAATTCTTCAGCTCCTGTAGCTTGACACATTTTTTTTTCCCAATCTTGGGTGGCAAAAGCAGGGGAAGCTCATGAAAATGGGGGTGAGGTTTCTAAGCGAAAACAAAGAGCTTGCTATGGAGGAGATACTTCAAATCAATCTGAAGGTCAGCCAGACACAAAGTGCTTTCATAGAACAAAGATTTGGAGAGAAGGCAGCATTGTCCAAAATGGCTAGAAATCCACCTGCAGTCTGTCTTGTGTAAACTCTGTCAGCTGACCTGACACTTTGTCTGTTGCTCTCCTGAGCTTTGTTATTGTGCATGCTCCGGAATGCAAGTCTATCCAGAGTTCCCAACCAGATTTCCCAAAAAAAAGTGGACTATTTAAATAGCTTATGTAAAAAAAAAAAAAAACCCTACATTTTGACTTACACACTAGATTTCCTGACAACAAATAGATGATAATGAAGTCTTAAAAAGCAAGCCTACAAGTCAAATCCATCCTACTGATAGTTCTGATATGACCTGTGGACTAAAACTTGTTTTTACAATTTAAAGTGGTCTGGAAAACTCAAAAGAAAAATATACTTTGTGATACAGAAAAATTATAGAACATTCATATTAAAGGTTTGTTGCAATATCGCCATTCTTAATTCATTCATGTAGGTTGTATATGGCTACTTTTGCATGATGATGCAGAAATTGAATAGTTACAAGAGGCTTTCAGGCCCACAAAGACTAAAATATTTACTATGTGGCCACTTATAGGAAATGTTTGGCGACCTTGGCTCCGAACATACTTTAGGCTCACCTACTCACTGTAGGTCTGTGACTACACCTTCTGTCAGGCGAAGACCAACTGCTAACTAAATCCTTCTGGCTCTTGAATTCTGTTAAGATGAAATGCCCTTGCATTTAGGACTCATTTCCCATCCACAGCAATGAGATGGAGGTTTGGCCCCGCCATATTGGAGAAACATTTGGTGATAATGTTAATATCCTATCCAGAATATGTCCCTTTGGCGAGCATGATCAGCCCTGTATTCCAGATGGGGAATGGATAGGGCTCCGGGGGTAGTCTATAAGAGCAGCAGTTGTCCAGTGAGATGCACCTGCTTCCTGAGTAGCCAGCCAAGGAGCAGTACCACTGAGGTTCCCTCTAGAAGATTCAGCACAGGAGAACAGAAAGGAAATCACTTGGAAGGCAGGCCCATCCAAGTTCAAGTGCCACTTCCATCACCTACTGCCTACTCGACAGTGAGCTTCTTAATCTTTTCCAAATCTCAGTTTCTTCAACTGTGAAACAAATGCAATACCTGTCTCATTGAGTTGACCAGGTCAATAATTTCAGGAGATGGTGCACAAGAGCAAGTCATCTCACTTATTAGATATGTCATGGTAGTTTTACTTTCTTGGCTAGCATTAGAAAGTGGCTGTGAACCAGCCTCTGGGACAGAGAAGATAGTTCTGCATTGCCATTTATGAGTTGCATGACCTGTGTTGCAGTCCTTGGGGAAATGAACATGGTGATAGATCTACTCTCTAGGCTTATGAGTAAAGTAACAAGAAGAATGGCACCAGAGGAAGGGTGTTGAGTAAGCATTGACTGTAACGATGCCCCTTTCCTGAGGAAACCTTCCTCTCCACACGTCCACCGCCAAGCTTGGTCACCAGCTCTCAGGGCTTCTTTCAGAGGTCCAATGGCATCCATAGGACCTTCTTCTTGAGTCCATGCCTATCAGATGGCAGAACCAATGGAACATCCTTTACCTTGGACCCCTGGACATGAAGGACAAGGCCTAGGTGACTGGGAAAAAAGCCTAAAGACCTCCTGGTCTGGAACTAACTTTAGCAAACAGAAAATCTAAGACTATTTTGGCCCCAAAGCTGTTCAGATCCATTTGGCTTTCTGTACACAAATGCTGCTCACATTTCTAGCAGCTCAAACCGGTGCCTGCCTTGAAAACCTTCCCACCTTCCTACATAAGACCTCTCCTCCCCGCCTACAGAACTTGAGCAGGTCACGGAGGAGTTCACATGGGTGTCCTCCCTCCGCTGGGAGCTGTTGAAGAACAGGGCCCATGTCTCTCCCTTTGCGTTCTCAGCTGAGAAAGCTGTCAGCCATGCTGCCTGGCACACAGTAAAGATGCCCCAAGCATGGTGAATGAGTGAGAAACTAGGAAGAATTTGGAGATGGGGTTTTCAGATGGGCTGAATCACTCCTGGGGTGCCACCCCTGGACCAATGTTGGTTAAATGTGTTCTGGAAGCCTCCTGCCTTCCCAGTGGGTACTGTGGTTGTTTGGGTTTGGTTGCAGGCCCTGTTTCTTAGGGCCTGAGTAACCCGGTGTTAATACACTCACAGCTTAGACCTAAGCATCCTGCATAATCAGTTCATGTTCAATGATCTGTCATCTTGACCAGCAAGGTTAAAGCAAGGTACCTGTTAAAAGAAGGCTATGAAGAGCCCCAGAGCAGCGCGGAGAGTTCAAGTACAATTGTTTTCTGTGAGGGGTCAAGTTCACCTCATGTCGGGCACTTGGGCTAACAGTTACCGATTAAGGGAGACAATGCCATAAATTCAGCTGGCTTTTAACCTCTGGTATGCTTCCCATTGGCTGCCTCCTGGGTTGTAAAAATACCCCTGGTCTTCAGAAACACATGAAATATTCCACTGTAATTACTTCTTTCACCACATAGCATACTCGGATATTCTTTTTGCTTCTACCACAGTAAGGTTCATTTCCAGACAAGAGCCTGTATCCACCTTGGGTAGGATGTTGGCTATTTGGGGTTATGTTTTTATTTGTTGTTTTCATTTCCTGTTTTGAAGACAGCTTTAAAAACAAACAGAACAGATACAGGGCTGCAGTCCACCGCTGCACCAGAAGGGGGATACTGAATGAAGTGCATTCCTGAGAAGAGTCCTTGGGGGCTGAGGGGGGGGGCGGGGGTGTTGAATAAAAGGGGAGGAGCCGAGGCAGGCAGGGAGGGGAATGCAGCAGGGAAGAGAAGGAGCGGTGAAATTCAAAATAATTATCATAAAATAAGAATTGCAGCCATCATTTTCTTGGGCTCAATGCTTTACATATGTGGTGACACTTAATCCTCACAACAACCCCAGGAGGTAGGTATTAATATCCCCATTTTTCAGATGAGGAAATCAAAATGCCAAAAAGGGAACCCTTCAAACTTTCAATTTGTGCACTAATTTTCAGGCAGTTAGATTGCTGGGTTATAACCAAGTCATTTCATAAGTAAATACTGGCAGTTTGATTTTTTTTTCCTGTTTCTTTTTTTTTTTTTAATTTTTAATGTTCTCTCTCTTCCAGGGCCCAGGTCAGTAACAGAATATGTGGGAAGTCTTTAAAAATACCAATGAGAGCATTTGAAATAGCACAGCTGAAAACCACTACTTTTCACACTAGGTTTCATTCAGAGTTCAAGGTTGTACATTTTTCTCCCACACAAATTCAACAGAACAAGAAACCACAAGAATTGAGTGTTTTCCAAGTCTGAACCAGGGAGTGTGAGCTTTCGGAAACGCACATGAGGAGAAATTTATTTGAAAGCAGTTTTCTGAAAGCCTTCCCAACTCGGTTTCCTGGCTTCTGGGCTCTTGAACCGCTCTGGGTATTTAACGCATACCAAATCACCAGTGGCCTTTAACCAATATTCAACAATACAGATATTGTGATCCATTTCCTGATGCTCCCAGGACTTTTTAGATATTTTTCAGATGAATCTTCTGCCTTACCCAGACCTCCATGGTGACCAGCTCCGCAGCTGGCCCTCTGAACCCCACCGATATAGGTAGCCACGTTCAACTCTCCAAAGGTCCTAAACATCGTCATTTGTCTGTTACATACATCTCTGCTATCTGACAGCACCTGACCGCTACATGTGTCCTATGAGAGTTCCATGGAGGAAGGATTTGTTAAATGTCATTGAAGGATTAAATAGAGGAACTTCAGAGACCACCTCTGCATTGTGTATTTCTTTCTGTAAGAAGGTTTGGGGTTTTGGCTTGGGGAGGGGAGAGAGACTAGAGGGTTTTCGTTTTGTTTTGTTTTGCTGTTGTTTTTTTTAATCCTTTTTCCCATTATATTGCAATTGAAGTTGTCAGGAGGCTTAGAGTTTTATTTTTCCAACATGAATCACTGATGATCTAACAAATTAATTACCCATCATCCTGCCCTCCTGGGTGAGGTCATGGGAGAATGGATGGGCTCAGCCGACCTCCTCTGGACGGGAGTGTCACGGCCTCCATTTAAGAACTTGAGTTCAATGCCAAAATTGCCAGTTTAGGTTAGAATCAGACCTAAATGTATCTTATTATACACAGAGGCACACAAAATGCAATATGTCATCTTTAATGGTTCAGAACAATGCCTAAAAAAAATAGTGTTCTAGCACAGATGAATTTTATAACCTTTGATATATGGCTTTCATTATTAACAATAATTTCTGTAACTGCATCCAAATTCGGGAAGACATCTGATGAATATTAATTTTATTTTTGATTTATTTTCTGCTCCCAGTGGCTCCCTCTAGGGCAGACCTGCATTCCCAACGTCCCTTTGGCCTTAAGATCTTCCGTCCTCCAGGGCGGAAGTCTCATGGTTCTGAGGAGAGCTTGCTTCCAAGTATATCTATCATAGGTTGGCTTTTGCTATTCAACTGGAAAATAAGGAATTTTTTCCCCTCATTGCATTTTCCTACTTCTTTATATTTTACAAAGATTTTCCTCTCACACCCCCTCTGTCATTATATTAAAGTCTAATTGCAAGACAACTCTCCTCACCTAAGTCATCAACAAAGCCCAATTATTTCTAATGCATGCAGAAGGGGGGATAGTGCCAAACAAGAAAAAGGCATGCAGTAACCTAAGCCTTTTTCACAGTCAGGCTTCAAGTTCACATGTGAATTTATGCCAGTTTTGACATTAGCCGAAAAAATTAACAGTTCTCAAAAAATGAAACTCTCACAAAAGGGGTTTTGTGTTTCAAGCAGAATAAATTATAGTGTGATGTTATTAAAACACTTAGTTGTTAAGTTGCCAAGAAAATCCAGTATATTCACACAGACTCGAGGACCTGTCTCCATGCAAAGTAATTAAATTAGATTTATGGGCTGCATTACATCAGTGTTTGATAGTTCATTTTTCCTTTCTTCATATTTTGCCCTGCTTTATTAGAGCATGTGACAGATGGTAAAAATAGTGTGAAGTTTCTTGGCCCTGTGCTAAATCCCCTTTCGGTAGTATATCTCTCTTCTGTCAGTTCTCCCCAGCGATGATAAATTAACCTCTCTCTTTGTATCCCAAGTGTGGCAGTAAAGCTCTCTTTGGACACAGCACTATCACTTTATCTTAATCTGTGCTGTTTCGAGGAGAGAGGGAGATGATGCAATCGCTACCATGAGTTTAAAGAGAAGATTTATTGTGTCAGAAAAAGGGAGGGTGATTAATATAATATGCATCATTATATTTTTCATTTTGTCTCATTTGTTGCCTTCTTCTCAGGAAGGCAAGAAAGTTCACAGGGAGAGGCAGCCCCTGGACTGCCTTTCTCGCCTCCAGCTCTGCCTGGTGGGTTGAGCCTGGGCCTAGAGGATGAATGGGGTGGTTGGCTCCTCTCTACACCCCCCCCCCACTTGAGGCCACCATGAAAGGAGTGGGGCTTTTATCTTCTGTGACTGGAGCCAGGTCTCTGCCTTTTCCAAGAAAGACAGTGGCACCTGGGGTTGGCTTGACCCAAGACTCCTCTTTGGGAAGAGAACATGAACAAGATCTCAGGGTGCTGTTTAAGCAGGTCAAGGAGCACCATAAAACTAAGCAGGAGTTGGGAACTTCTAGTCTCTGTAAGATACCTCTGGCAAGAGCAAAAGAAGTAGCATCATAGATGGTGTTTTTCTCAGGAAGAGACATGTTGCTAGGATCATTTCTCTTACTTTCCAATAAAGCTGAATTCTCCCTTAAGTTGCTCCTCTGCTATGAATTAGTTATATCTGGAAATGACTTTATGCATTCAGCTCAATGTAAGCATTCATTAATACCTGTATATGACAGGTACTGTGCCAGATAGAGAGGGAGGCAAAGGTGAACTGAGGTTCTATCCCCACTCACAGGAAGATCATCTTCTACCTCGTTGGCTGCTGTTGGTTAACTTGCATAGCTCTTCTCTACCTCCGAGGGCCTTCCAGCATTGAAAATCTCAGGCCTGGGTTCAACTCAGAGTGGGGCTGCTGGACCCTACCGGAGGAAGAACTCCAAATCAAGAGGAACAGAAGCTGTACTTCCAATAGGATGTGTGTGACCAGAGGTACACAAGATAATATTATTCAAAGTTGGAAAGGATCTTGATCTTGGTATGTCTCCCCAAAGATAATACCCAATTTCTTAATGAAGTAAATGGTCACAAATCAATTTCTCTGCTTTCAAAATCTGGATTTTGCAATAGTTACACAAAGTGAGGTAATCTTACAAAACATCCCAGCCAATTGAAATATTTTCACCCAATTATCCTCAATGATTCTGGAAGAACAAGATGGCAAGATACCTGCCCTAGCTTTTATATTGAATCAACATTTTCTCTGCTGCCTAGGTCTGTTCTCCATCCTTACACCCCAGAAGGGGAATTGGCAGCCATGTTTGTGCAGTATTTTGTGACCTCCACTTATAGTTGATTGGACCAGGCCTGGGCCAATCTCTTCGGAATTTGGAATTGAAGTAGAATAACAGCCAATGGGCTGGTAATGAGGGTATTCTAGATTGGAAGTAGCTATAAGAGCTGCCATCAGAGTGCCAAAATGTAATACTATACCAGAGAAATATATATATGTATGTGTGTATCCTTATATGTGTGTACATATGTATGTATATGTGTATATTTATATATGTGTATATGTGTGTATGTATATATATATATATATAATCTATATATATAGATAAATGCTCAAAGGAGAGAAGATGAGAGATGCAAGAAAAACTTCCCAGATTCTAATGCAATTTCTCACGTGCCCTTGTCCTTGAATACCAGGCTATTCCTTCTATTTTGAAATAAATCCTCCTTTGCTCTTGAAACAGATCTCATTATATTCTATGGCTTGCAATCGAGAGTCTTCAAACACCTATTTTTTTTCTCTACAGGTAAAATAAAAATGAAAACATGTTATGTTCTGGTCCCTGTCACAAGGCTATTATTCCACTCAGGCTAGTTTCTTTTACCACAATCATGCCTTGGAAATATGCACCTGCTAGGCAGATACTCCACTGTTCACCTTCCGCCTTAGCTATTTGCAAGGAAGGGCCTCACTTCATGCCTGGGCTGTGAGCCTCCTACCTGTGCTTCCCTTGTGTCACTGGGGATATCAGGCGTTTGCCACTGCGGCCAGCCATTGGTTGAGAAGGAGTATTGTGAACTTCTTTCTGCTTGGACTGGCCTGGAGCCATGGTCCCCCAATCTCTGCTTCCAACATAGCTAGGATTACAGGCTCAGGCCAATGTGCCCAGCTGACATTCTATATTCTTCATTTGCTAAAGTTGCTTCCTTCACCAGAAATGCTCCCCCTTTCACTTCCCTGTTCTATCTAACTGAGGTGCCGCCTCCACCCCAATACTGTTTCAGGCTTTATTAATGATTTCTCCCTTGAGTTTCTTTTAATAATCTATGTAACAAAATGTAGCCATTAGTCCCATTTTATAGCGTGTACTATGTGCAATACTGATCTCGTCTCCTCAGGGACTGTGCTCCTAGGAGGCAGTGATGTGACTTCCGAGCCTTCACTGGAGTGCCAGTTCCTTCATTGGAGGGGATATCTTTTCCCTGATGGTCTCCTGGCCATCTGGCAAAGCTGTGTAGGGGTCATGAAGAATGGGAGAGCTTTCGTCTAGATAGAGCCACAAGAGTCTTGTGGCTCATGTCTCATTCTTTTCCCCAACACTATGGAGTTTCTTCACTATCAGAAACAGGGTATGTGACCTCGTCTTCAGCAGGATGAAGGAGCCAACCATCCTTGAAAAGGTGATACCATTTATAAGGGGACCAAATTTATTGCTGCGAAAACAAAAAAAGTAGGGTCAACTAGCAGAGATGTGAGATGATGTGTACCAACCCAAACCTTGGATGAACTAAGCATTTTTTCAACTTAATTTTGGAAATCTAAATATATGGAATGCATTAGCTGATTTTATTTTTGGCAGCCGACTTAACCATTCTAATCATGTTTTGCTCCAGCGAATTTTAAAATTAGTTTGCTTTTCCTAAGCACACATCAGCTGGGTGAGGGCCGGGGGAAGAAGGCAGGGAGTGGGGAGTGCTAAGAGAAAGCTTGGTTGGGATTAAAACTTTGCCGGCAGATGCTTCATTAAGTGCACAATCCCCATACAGGATTCATAAAAGCTGACTCAAACTGAGTCCTTGGACCTAGGAGAATGTTCTTATGCAACTACACGTCTGCCAGCCAGCACACCTGATTAAAAAGGTACCAAGTCGAGGAGGAAGGCTTTACAAAGTATTTACTTACTGTCTACTACTGTTTCTGAAAAAACACATCGCTGTAAATATAAAATTGTTATGTGGTGTAAATTGGCTCTTTTTTTGTAGAGTCGATCAACGCATTATTCTTACTAACATGGTAGCAATATTAAATGATCATAATCTCTTTCCTCTGAAGATTCAGTGTGCTTTCCAACCACTGTTTCTTTATCCTCAAGCAGACCTAGAAGTTGGAGGTGGATCAAGGTCTGTACTTCTCAAATGGTTGTCATGTGTCAAAAGACTTGTTCAAAGTCCGTTCTCCCTTTCAACGGTAATGAAGATTATCATTTGTGGGACACCCTTACCGTGTGCTGGAAACATTGCATAATTTATTAGACATTTTTAACACAACCTTACAAGTTGAATCACAGAGCAGTGAAGTATATTGGATATAGTTACACAATGAGAAAGTTGCTATGAACTAAGATTGAAATGAAATATTCTAGACTCCAAGCTTATACACATTGGACAGTATTACCTTCCAAGAACTACATACTGTGCTTTGGATTGGGTAATTGAGCACTGAAGGAATCACTCTTCAATCCCCTTTTGGATGAAGACCAAAGATGAAATGCATCTTAGGACTCATGAGACTTCTGTGCTGGTCTTTCTCAACTACCCTGCATTCTCTAGAAAACTATTCATGGTGGGCAGCCGTCCCTAATAGAGCAAGGCTCTCTGGGATCCATCAAAGGGTTGGGGGAGTCCAGGCCTACCTAGGACTGTTGAGGCTTTGAGACTGAGACTAGTGCAGCATTAATTGGAGGGAAAGAGAAAACATAGAAGCTTACATATTTCGGCCTTTGACTCCATGAGATTGTCACTACAGTCTTTGTGCATCTGTGGACCAGTGACAAGTGGAAGTAGATGGACAGATGAGAAAAAGAAACTCAAAGGGAAGCATCATTATAGGACAGGCAGAGGAGCTCATAAGGAAATTATACATGACTGAAGTTGCAATAAGTTAAGGGCTGCTTAGGTAAAATGTTAGTTGGTGTGTCAGTCAACTTTCTATCTGCGTAAGTCACTTTTTGCCATTGTCCTAAAACCTCTGACATTAACTTAGTGTGGGAAGGGTTTGATTGGCTCATGGTTTCAGGGTTTTCATTCGCTAGTCAGCTGGTTCCACTGCTTTGGGCCTGAGGTGAGATTTTCCAGGAGATAATGGAGAACTGCTCACCATATGCAACTAGAAAAAGACAGCAAGTCCAAGAAAGGCCCAGAACAAGATACAGCCCCAATGACACACTCCAGTGACCTATTTCCTCCAACTAGGCTCTACCCAAGTTCCCACCACCTCCCAAGAATGTCACCCAATTGTGAAGCCATCCCTCGGTGAATCCACTCATGAGATCAAAATCATTATGCTCCAATGGCCTCTCGATGACTAGATCCATCAGCTAGCAACCCAGCCTTCAACACACAAGACTCCGCATTCCACATCCAAATCCTGACATTGCCACTGGGACAGAACACTTCAGTTAACCCACTTGGTAAGGGGAATGGTTTATTTTAGCTCATGGCTTCAGAGATGCTAGTCTCGGGTCACTTGGCTCTGTTGCTTTGAGCCTGTGATTGCACAGTACACCATGGTGCAAGTGTATGAAGAGAAAACTGCTCTCCACATGGTAGTCAGGAAATGAGACTGAGAGAGAGAGAGGAAAGGGCAAGATGCCAATATCTCCCCTTTAAGGGTACACCCCCAATAACCTAACTTCCTCCATGTAGGCCCTGCCTGTTAAAAGCTCCACCATCTCCTGTTTGTGCCATAATCTAGGGACCAAGCCTTTAGTCAATACATGAGTCTTTTAGGAACATTTTAAATCCAAACTTTAAGACTTAATGTATTAGGTTTATCCAGAGAAAAAGAACTATAAGAAGAGTACGTGTCTGTGAAAAATGTGTGTCTATAAAAAGTGTCTGTCTGTGTGTGTTACATATATAAAATAAGGATGTTTAAGGAAATGACTCACATTTATCCAAAGGACTACAGAGATTTGCACACCTATGGTCATTGCTGCACTATTTACCATAGCCAAGTTATGGAAACAAACCACATGTCCTCCAATGGATAGAAAGATGGAGAAAATGTGGCATATACATTTAATTAAATTTTACTCACCTTCAGGGAGAATGATATTGTGTCATTTGTAGGGAAATGGATGGACCTGGGAAAAATTATGTTAAGTAAAGTAGGTCAGGCTCAGAGAGACAAAGGACACGTTTTCTCTCATATGTAGAAGTTAGATCTAAATTATAAGTATATGTAGAAATATATGCAGGATTATATGTGTATAGACACAAACATGTTGACTAAGATAGATATATGAAAGAGAGGATATACTCCTTTGAATCACTAACTCACAGTTTACTAAAATGAATACTAGGAAGATGGAGCATGTATTGTTGGGGAGGTAAGGTCAAAGGGGAGGCAGACAAATGGAGAAAGGAAGGGTGGGGGAAATGAAGTCAACACATTGAAGGCACATATATGAAAATGAAACTTGGTAAACTGACATGATGAATGGGATCGGGAGAGATGAGGGAGCATGACGAAAAGGAGGACATCCACCAAGATGCATCGTACTCATCAACAGACACGTTGAATTGCAATCCTTTTATACTACTTGGGAATTAAAAAAAGAAGAAAAAGAAAGAAAAGAATTGGCTCACACAACTGTGCGGACTGGCAAGTCGAAAATCCCGGAGCAGGCCAGCAGCAGGAGGTAATGCTGTCATCTTGAAGCAGAGCTTCCTATTCTTCAGGAAGCACAGATTTTGCTCTTTAGACTTCCAGCTTTGTGGTCCACGCACATTATTGAGGATGAGCCTCTTTATATAAGGTCAACTAACTGTAGACAGAAGCATGTCTCCCAAATCCCTCCACAGCAGCATCTAGATTAGTGTTTAACTAAATTACTGGGTACTATAGCCTGTTGAAGGTGACATAAAGCTAAATATCACAGCAGGATTAGCCTAGTGAAACTCTTTTCCCTCTTTGTGTTCTCTTCCAATAATTATATATTTTTCACATAGTTGTAAAAACTGTATTACAAGAATTTATTTCTTTCACTGTACATATCATACACGTTCATTATAGAAATTTTGTATACATAAAAATTTGCCATTCTAACGTCTGGTATAATTTGTAAACTCTTTTTCTTGTTTATAAGGCTGTCTTCTCTAGGGAACTACAGGCTATAAGAACAAGGAGCTGTATCTCATTCATCTTTCTAAGTCTGTGGTTAATTATCATGCCTGGCACATAGCAAGTACTCCATATCTATTGTATAAAGAGAGGATTTTATTATATAGTACCAATACTTACTATTTGTAATAACTACATAATAGTCTATATAATATGCAAAATTTCTCCTGGCTCATCACTTATAATTGAACATTGCTTTTATGTGTGGTCTGGGTTCTTTTCCTCCCACGGTAAGTTTTATTACTAGAAACATCTTTATCACATACATTTTTCTTACATTTGAATAATGTAAAAAAACATATTTATATGTGTTTTATTGGGATTCTTTAGAATTAATCACACTAAACTACAAATTAATTTGTTAATCAATGAATTAATTATTGTTAGACAAGTCCATTAAGACTTGAACAGCAGCATCATAATAATTAGTAATTGTGTAAATCTTCAGGAAACTGTCCCCCCCAAAAAACTGAGCTTTGTTAGGTGTAGTTCCACGACTGCCTTCCTCAGCCATAATAGGAGCTGGAAGTCTCAAATTACATTTCCCAGTTCTCTGAAAGTGGGCTTACTCTTAGATTTCACCTGTCTAGTAAGAAGGAGAATTTAACATGTGAAGATATATCTCTCTCCCTCTCTCCCATTCTGTCTCCCATTCTCTCTTTCTCTCTTTCTCTCCCCTGTGTCTCTCTTTCCTCTCTCTTCTGCTCTCTTTTTCTCTCTCCCTCTTCCCTTCCTTCTTCTGATAGTGTTTCTCCTGAGGTTGTGATCTTCTGTGATCTTAGGTTCTGAAAGCTCTACCATCTCAACGTTGCACTTTCATTCCCCAATTAATCTCTGACTTTCCAGGATACTTCTTTCTGTATTATTCAACTAAGATCCTTATAATCTATCATGTTTAAATATTCTGCTCAAAATACTGACTAGATCCCAACTGATAAAGACAAAATTCTTTATGAAGAACTGGTCCTCTGGTTTGACCCACTTTAATCCCCCCATAATCTAGACTCTTCAAAATATTGTTTCAAAATATCTCCAAACAACAGTATTATCATTTAAAAATTTTATACATTTTGGGCTGGGAATATGACCTAGTGGTAGAGTGCTTGCTTCACATGCATGAAGCCCTGGGTTCAAATCCTCAGCACCACATAAACATAAACAGAAAAAGCCAGAAGTGGTGCTGTGGCTCAAGTGGTAGAGTGCTAGCCTTGAGCAAAAAGAAGCTGGGGACAGTGCTCAGGCCCTGAGTTCAAGCCCCCCGGGGGAGGCAGGGAGAATATATATATATATATATATATATATATATATATATATATATATATATATATATATACATTCTGACATCTTAAAAATACTATCCAAGGAAAATCTACACTTCCTGGGCTGTCCTTATAGATAGCAAGGGGCTTGACCAGAGGGGCATCTTCCATGGGCAAACCAAACAATAGTAAGCAAATATCCCAACCACCTCCTTTCCAGCCTGCGCATTCCAAGTCAGGTAACTCAGACACTGTCTTATGGCTCACAATCTACTAGAATTATTCATCCCTACAACAGTCTGGCTATCTCTACACTGTTGGTCCTGTCTTGCACTTTGCAAGTAACTCCATTAAAGGCTCTGGACTCAGAGTTTCTCCATACTTCTGCATCCTGACACCTAACCAAAACCTTGGACTTCCTCTGTGGCACTGGTAGCGTGCAGCAATCTCCTTTCTAGTGCCTCTATGTGTAATAAATTCACTTCCTCTTGTGGCCACAATGAGTTTATCATAATGCACCCAACCTTCCTCTTTACTGATGGACTTCTTTTTTTTTTAAGTTTTTATTATAAAACTGATGTACAGAGAGGTTACAGTTTCACACGTTAGGCATTGGATACATTTCTTGTACTGTTTGTTACCTTGTCCCTCATACCCCCCTCCCCCCTCACCTTGTCCCCCCCTGAGGTGTTCAGTTCACTTACACCAAACGGTTTTGCAAGTATTGCTTTTGTTGTTGTTTCTCGTATTTTACCCTTTGTCTCTCAATTTTGGTATTCCCTTTGAATTTCCTAATTCGAATACCAGTACACACTGTTTCCCATACACTCAGATAAGATACTGATGGACTTCTTAGAGCCTTACTATACTAATACGCATTTTGAATCCTCCTAAGTTTCTGTCTTTGATCATATGAGGTACAGTATGTGTGTAGATACAATAGTCTTTCAAGGAACGCCATTTTCAAACTGCTTCTCTGTGGAAAAACTAGAAAAGCTATTTTTAGATCTTCATGAAGAAAATATTAAGAAGTTGATGACAAAGACCAAACTCATCCCTGACGATAACAACCAGACGCCACACAGAATACCAACTTTCTAGACTATACAGATTATAGAATGCTAGACCTCAGCTCATCTTCTGCAGGGATGTCCTGAGAAATCTGAGTTCATTTAGCTTTGGTTTTGTTTCTTTTATTGTGCTGGTACCAGGGCTTGAACTATGTTCTCACTTGATTTGTTCATTCATGACTAGAGACATGAGACACATCACTTGAGACACAGCTCCAATCTGGATTTTCTGATGGTTAACTAAAGATGGAATCTCTTTAATCCTTCTTTCTGGCCTGGCTTCAAATCATAATCCTTAGATCTCAAACTCCAAAGTAAGTAGAATTGCAAATACGAGCCACTAGTGCCCAGCATTCTTAATAGCATTTCCCAAACTACGTGGGTGGCTATGGCCCAGGAGTACATGTCTTTCTCTTACCCCTGGATGCCAGGCTACAGTGTCAAGCCACTTACTAGCAAAGCTCCATTCCTACATCTCAGACAGTACTCCACTGTGAACAGACCACTAAGTCAGAACGTATTTGGTTTCCTTTCTTTCTTCGGAGGCTAAAGTGAGATTCGTTATAAGAATAAAAGCAAAACACATAAAAGGAAGTTCATGGAAACCCAAAAAAGTGGAAGAGCAGCTCAGTAAGACCTTACAGGAACTGGAATAGAGAACAGCATCGTTGACCCGGAGGTGAATGTGTGCCCTCTCCCTGCTCCTCTGTCTTCCTCAGCCCCTCCCTCCCTCCCTCCTTGCCTACACTGTGCTGCTGGGCTTCCAGCTTGCTGTACCCTCCTGCCCCCACAGGCTGAGCCTTGCTGGACTTCAGAGTGCTCATAGCTCACAGTGGCTATCCTAGGGGCAGGTGGCTCCATTCCCATTGGCCGGCTCCAGTTGCCCGGTCTCTCAGCTTCATTGTCCCCTGATTGCTATGGGTAGTTTCACATCCTCCTGGGCTCAGGAAGTGCTGACTGTAGGAACACAACTCCTAAACCTAAACCCTGCATTTTCTCTGTGGGGAAAAAAAAGAGAGATTTTCAATCCTGGGTAATAGAAAGGGAGTTTCCAAGCCTTTTCACAAGAAGAGTCTTTCTCTACCTTCCAGACTCAAGTTTGCTTTACGTTCAAACTTTAAATATCTCCTGTTAGCACAGTGTGTTTCCCTCCATCCTTCCCCAATCGCAGCTTCTCTGAGGCCTTTCCTTTCTCCCTCCAGTCCCCTACCATGGCCTTTCTTCATCCATATTTACATATTCGCATTGCTACTTCCTCTACCCGAGCTCACAGATCAGTAGAAACCCATTCTACAAAGGCCCGTAGAATCACATTCCGTTTTAAGCTGTTGAAGCAGGCATCTTATATGTGCCATTCTTCCTCATTAATAAAATAGATGAGTCCAAAGACCATGTCTGCTTTTGCCAATCACTGTAACACCGGAATATAGCACCTCGTAATCTGTTGATAAATGTTTGGTTATACCAGTCCCATCGTTCACTGGTCATACTGTTCACGTCTCTGTTTAGTGATCTTTTGCAAAATGATTTGTTCTTGCTTTATAATTCCCTTTTCTTGATTGGTGAGTATAATATCTCTTTTTTAAATTTCCTTAATGATATTAGATACATTTTGAGTGGGTTGTTTTTTTTCATTTTAAAGGACTGTGTTGATAGTTTTATTATTTGTTTTCCTTTTGCCTAGAATAACACACTAGACACCAACACCTAGTATGTTTTTCTAGTTTGGTAATTTTCAGTGTTCTTCTGTAGCAAAATGTTCCCACGTGGTACCAGAGGTGTAGCTCCTCTGTGTAATAATTTCAGGGCAGGACCACTATTTACTCACTCCGTGATTAAAGTTTTGTTAACGTCTCCCCATATTTTACCTCTGTTATCTTCAGAAGACTCCAGATTATTAAACATAAAAGGTACTATTATGATTTTCATTATACAACCAAATTAACTAAAATTGCAAGAAACTGAGTTTCTTCCAAATTGTACAATTTAATAAGGTATCAGAGCCAACTTCACACTCAACCATCTGATTACATCTCCGACATTCATCACAGAGCACCGCAGAAGCCCTAATGTGGATCTACTCAGCGGCTGGGTTTCCATTCATAAGTGTCAAATACCCAGTTCACACTAACAAAAGCAAAGGAGGCTGTTTATATAACCCAGGAAAGGTAGAACTTGACACTGACGATGGGTAGGTCCAGGACTTTCATGCTTTCTCCATCCCATGCCTCTGCTTCTCTGTAATGTGTAGGCTTCATTCTCCTTTGTGTAAGTTGTATTCCCTATACAACTTGCAAGGTTGTACTTTCTCTTCCAAGTCCCAGGCTCCACATCTCAAGAGCTCTGCCCACATATTCACCCATCCTCAGGATGAAAAGAGATGATTTATGTTTCCTACTTTCCATCTTTAAATCCCCAGCATGGACTCCATTTGGCCCAGATCACAATATATGTCTGACTTCTCAGAGCAATCACTATGGTCATGGAGATAATACATTGTAATTGGCCTAAAGCTAGGTGGCTAAGAGCAAGGTCTGAAAGTCAGCCCACTGCCCAGATCACATGAACAGCTTTGCAAAATAACAGTATTTTTCTACACATATTACAATGGTCCACTAGGTAGGATTTGAGTTCCATGGCTTCCTTATAAGGTTGGCACAGGTAGGAATGCCAGTGAGCAGACAAGTATAGTGATCCAGCTGTCTGTTAGGACAGTAGTCATGTTTCAGCCTGGTGAGATGTGCAGCATGTAGACTTGGGCATAAAATAACATTCAGATCAAATCCCAATATTGCCATTTAAGAGCTAGTGATCATAGACAAAATGCTGTATAAGAAAAGTATAATAGCTGTTATTCTCTTGGGCAATATATTTAACTTGGCAGATCAGAAGCATTCAAAATTGTAACTCTACTCCCTCCCAACAGCTATGTGTGCTTCCTTCCTAACTGTCCAGAAAGCAGTGATCCCCACAGGATTTCATAGCATCCCCAAGAAAATCTTTAGTTATTTTATAATTTGTCATGAGAATCTCAGAAAATTGTTAACAAAAATCAACTTAATTCCTTTCACTTAAAATGTAATTCTAGAGCTGGTCTGGTGGCTCATGCCTATAATCCCAGGATTTAGGAGGCAGAGGCAGGAAAATCATTAGCTTGAGTCTAACTTGGACTACATAGTGAACTTCTGGATAAATGAGGCTATATAGCAAGATATTATCTCAAAAAGTATGTTTGCGTAGTTATTTAATTAGTGGTCATCATAATAAATAAACAGACCCAAAGAGATTGTATTGGATGAATATTGTTACCCTGAAGTCCGTATGTTAAAACGCTAACTTTCAGTACAATAGAATTTGACTAAATTTAGGGCTGAAGCCTCTAAAGATACAATTTAAGGTAAAAAGAATCATACGGTGCACCTTAATCTATATGATTGGTGTTCATATAAGACAAGGTGAGACACCAAGTTGTCCATATACAGAAACAATAAAGCAAAGAGGCAGAAAGCTAAGGAAAGGCTTCAGATCTTACACTTTCCGCCTCCAGAATTACAATAATAATAGTTTTTGTTGTGTAAGTCACCAATTCTGTATGAGATCTTGTTGTAATATCTTTAGTAAACTAATATGTATCAGGATTCTTATACAAACCCCTCCAAGCTGAAGCCTGCCTCTATATCTTCCCAAATCCACTGAGAACTCTGATTGTACAGAAGGCACACAATCCAGCCACCTACACTATAACAGTGACCTCCATTAACCACCAGGGCAATTCTGAGCATCTTTGTTTGTTTTGTGCTGATCCTAAGGCTTGAACTCATAGGCCGGGTATTGTCCCTGAACTTTTTTTCTCAAAGCTAGCCCTCTACCACTCAGGCCACAATTCCTCTTCTGGTTTTTTACTAGCTTTTTATTTTTAATCTGGAGATAAAAGTCTTGTAGATTTTCCTACCTGTACTATAGTATTCAGATCTCAGCCTCCTTAGTAGCTAGGATTACAGGCATGAGTGATCAGCACCCATTTGAGTATCTCTTTTAAACTCTGTTTGTCCTGGCCTTGTCTTTTCCAGCACCTGCAGAAAACTTGTTACAATGTCATGGGCAGAGGAATTGCCCTGTGTGAGTCTGGCATTACTAAGCTTTGTTAAGAAATACAAATCATAATTGTGCTTAGTGAGAGTTTCCTTCCTTTTTATTTGCACATCCTATTCTCCAAGAGTTCAGGGAGTTGAATCAAATTTGGTTGCTTGTATTTTTATGGGCGCTACAGGTGTGTTCACCACAGAGTGAACACATAGCATTGCACTGGAAAACCTCACATGTGAGACTGTTTTCAATCAGCAAAATAGGAATGAAAATACTTACTTAATGCTGTTGTTGTAAGTCTAAATAAATATGTAAGGGACTTAACAAACTTTGATGATCAGTACAATCCAATTCACTTCCCATCAGTTCTAACAAAAGAAGAAGGAGGAGGAAGAAGAAGAGGAGGAGAGAAAGAGGAGAGAGGAGGAAAGTCCCCACTGTTAAAAGGAAATAACCAAAAGCTACATTATACAGGGGAGTTTTACATAATGTCATCCACATGGGAGATCTAACAATGATCATTTTTACTTACTTAACAAATAATTATGCTTACAACACAATACTTCCCGCGTACATACTTTATTAATATTAATTCATCTACTATCCACGGCAACTCAGAGGTGGGTTCTATTCTCAGGCTGTGTTTACAAAGGAAGAGCTTGGCTCAAAGAGGTCAAGTGAATTACCCAAGTTTACACAGCCAGAGCTGGAGCTACTCTCATCCCTCTCAAATCTCTATGTGCAGAACTATGGCTGCTTTACCCTGTTGTCTCAGTCACCATGGATGTGAAGGACAGTCTTAGAGGAAGACCTCCTCTTGACCCTCAGGCTCTCTTCCACTGTGGAATGATGGGTAAGGGGACTGACTGTCCACTCTCCTCAGCTGGACTACCAGGGGAGAGAACAAAAGAGGATGAAGCCAGTGCGCCAGTCCTCCAGCCCTGCTACCAGTCACCAGCCTTTCTCTTCCCCTCCTAGCCAGGGCGTGGCTCTCAGAAACCAGCTGAGGCCTCTAACACCTGAGCCATAACCAAACAGCACTGTGTGTATTCCAGGCAGGCCGGGAATTGCTTCGTATTGCTGCCAGTCTCTGCCCCCAGACCCTGCCACTCGCCAGCAAGAAGGGTAGAGTGGCAACTCGTATTATATTCTACATGCTATTTTCCTCCACACAACCATGGGAACAGTGGCATGCACAGAGAGCTTCTAGCTGGAGGAGAACCAAACCTGAGAGGAACACCAGGGAAGCATAAACGAAAGTGAGAATGGAGAAGACTGATTTCCTTCCTTCCTTCCTTCCTTCCTTCCTTCCTTCCTTCCTTCCTTCCTTCCTTCCTTCCTTCCTTCACCCCTCCCTTCCATTCACTCACTGGACAAAGATGCAGTTAAGGAGATATACTCCTTTCCTTCTCGGAGTTTACAGTCCTATAAACAAAGAAAGATATCTCAGGTAGAGATAAGTACTACTAAGGAAATACATTTAGCCCAGCACTACAGAGTGTAAGGGGGGAGAGGTGCACCATGCTACTTTCTGGATAGAGGCAGCCACGAAAGGTATGGAAGGAAAAGCATTGAGGGGAAGTGAAGAGTAAAACCTCTGCACTATAGGAGTTCAGTGTTTGAGAGACGCTGTGGTTAATATGACTGTGGTTAACAGACCTGGAGGGATATTGCACAAGACAGTCAAGTATTCATTTGTAAGAGACACCAGAAGTCTCTTGGTAGATAGACATATGCCATTTGGTAAGTTAGTCATATTGAAAACTAACAGAAAACTGCTGTGCCCAATTCATGTAGCTAGTGGAGTACAGTTGGGGAGAACTCCAACTTGGAAGTCAAGAGCAAGCTCATTGCCTGACCCAATCACTTAATGTCACAAGCCTTCCTTTCCTCATCAGCTAAGTGGGGAAATAGCACCTGCCTTAAATGAATTAGAAATTGGTGCGACAGACATCACAAAATGGCCAGTATGTCCTTTGACGCGTGAGATACTCAAAAATTTGGAGCTACTGTATTTCTAGCCTAAGCCTTGTGGGGCCTCAGGCAAGTTACTGAAAGAACTATCATTGATGCATCACCTTCATGTAACAGGCCTTGTCTTGGACATCATTCATGGACTATATTTTCTTGCATATTGTTTCAGTGATGAGGCTGGGTGATTCCCAACATCTCTCCAGTTCAGACATCTGCCATTAAGATGGGGTATGCGGAGACCACCTAGCCAGGGAGACAAGAGTAATGCTTAAGACAGCCTAATGGGAGAGAGTTTCCCAGAAATCCGCAGGGATCTCAGCTCCTCCCAGTCTCCTGAAACTCAGGCCTATGTTACACATCTCCATTCCATGCCTAGATTTATCTTATCTAATAATGAGGTGCTCCAGGCATTTGCTTTTGTGCTTCCTTCAGTGAAATTTTCACTCTGTTATCCCATCAGCTGCTCCGGTCTATCTGATGGAATACCCCTTCTAGTCCCCAAATTTCTATCTTGGCACTGCATGTGGTCTTGTCATTCTGTACTGGGGGAATAGCTCATGAGTCCTCTCCCCTCCAGCCCCCCACCCCATTCCAGAGCCACATGCTTTTACCCCAGGGGAGGCAGCAGGGATCGGCTGGTGATAAAGGAGACCTGGGAGGTGAGCCTGGAAGAAGCTTTATTTATCCCCTGCCACCTACCCATTCTGCAGGGTGATGAAAGACTCAAAATATCTGGAAAGAACATGGCATGGCTGCAGATGGCACTGCCATTGAGCTGAGGATTTGGGCTTTGGGACAACCATTTACATCTTGGCAATTTGCTTATCTTCCCCCCACCCCCGCCCCCTGGGCTCATAGGCAGGTAGTAATACAGAAAAGTCAGCTAAGACAGTAACCTGGTCTCATGCTTACAGCAGTAATAGTAATGGTCATGGTTATTTTCTGAGCTCCTCATATGTCTCAGTCTCGATTCCTATTTACTGTTCTCATTTCAACCTTTCAACAATTCCAGTTTGCAGAGATGGAGACTGGGAGCACAAAATACCCTGAGATCATCAGGCAGATAAATGTTGAAACCGGAATTTGAGCCTAGGCCTGTCCAAATCAAACTCCAGCTTCCTTCTGACTGGGCTCTTTCTGCCTCTCACAAATGAAGCCGAAGGTCTTTGCAGGGCACTACCAGGTAGAGGCCAGCCTCCTGCCCAGGCCCTACCGAGGCACAAGGAGGAGAATCAGGGTCTGTGAAGCCCTCCTCGAAGTTCCTCCCATGCAGAGGTACCCTGTGAACGAAGAGCTAAAGGAGACACTTAACCTTTCTCTTCTGCCGGAGTAGTTCCTTGTTAGTAATAAATGGAGCTCAGCCCAGCCCAGTCCCACTTAGCCCTCATTCTGCTTTTGCCTTTCTGGCAGAAGGCAATATTCTACTCCCAGGGAATCCTGGGAGATCTCTCACCAAGAGCAATCACAACCCCCGCCCCTTCTTTCCCTCTTCCCTCCTCCACAGGCTCCCTTCCCACCCTCCTCTAGAGAAACTCCTCAACTTCCTTTCGGAGGAAACCGTGTCTTCACTGGCTCCACACCCCCTAAACCTGGGGAGAGGATCCGTTCCCTCAGCCCTAGGCCTCCCTCCGGCTCAGGCCTCCTTAGCTTCCACAAAAGAAGCTGTGCGTGAGGGTTTTTCCATTTAATTTCATTTTTCATCATTCTTACCCCTTTTGGATGGTTCACATCTGAAGGTCTCAGTGGATTAACTGGCCAATCAGATTTCATTATGAGCCCAAGTAGTTCTTATCATTAAACCTGTAATTTATTTCTTCTGTGTTTCATAAAATGTGAAATATTGCCATTCTCCAGGAGCTTGAAGAGAGCGGGGATGCCCCATTAAGTTCAACACTGCTCCTCCATAAGAGGCTGTAATTATATGCGGGTTTTTTTTTTTTTTAAACAGCGAAGTTTCTACTTGCAGATGCTAACAAAAGAAATAAGCTTTTAATCCAAACATAATTAATATGAATTACCTCCCCAGTACACCCTGGCTTTGCACCATTAAACTTAATTTTTGTTTTGCATGATAATTGTGTTATCATTACCGTTTATAGGACAACTCAGGGACCCTCACTTTGTTTTCAGTCAAGACCAAAGGGACTAGAAATGACTTCCCTGCCTCTGCCAGCCCCAGGCTGCCTGCCAGCCCTTGTGACCTGACCTTAGCAGCTTCCGGACACGCGACAGCCAGACCACAGCCATGTCGCTGACCATAGACTTCGCGTTAGTAGAAAAGAAGAGATTCCAGGAGACAGGCTGAGGCAGGGGCTGCTACTTTATCATTATCACCATCGCCGCCATCATCATCATCATTATTATCATAATTGTCATTATTGTTCATAACAGTAATGAGTACCACACAATTTCTTTGCAGCATGCTCCAGCTACCCTGCTATTGGTTATTGCTCCCAACTATCCAGGGAGCCTACACTCTGAATTATTTAAGCAAAGCCCTAGAAAATCATAGATTGAGCATAAAAGCCCTGGGTTTTGTTCGTTTCCATTCAAGACTCTGATTTTGCTTGATTTCCTCTCACTCACCTCTACACCTTTGACACCTTTCTATCTCCTGCTCTACTTTATAAGGAACACTCATGCATATTTGTTAATCTGAGAAGAAAATTGAGCATAGCATCCTTCACTGATCAAAAAGTTATTGAAAGCTAACAATGGACTCAATACAGTCAGGAATGACCCCACATATCATAGAATTTATGACTGAGGTGAGGGAGGACTAAAAATACCCGAATGTTTAAGAAGGGGAGAAATTAAATATCAACACCAAACAACAATACTAACCATGGCAAATGAAGCACCTGACCCTGTGTCAGTGGAAGAAGAGATGGCCAAAGTATCCAGCGAAGACTTCATGCAGGAACAAAAGCCTGGGTCGGCCTCTGAAGGCTCTTCTCTTGACTGAACTGCCGCAAGAACAAGCCAATCTCAGACTCATGTCTTTGGAATCCCTGTTTCCTTCTCTCCTGTTTCCTGAGCTTACCTGCCCAGGAAGCGACCTCCTTCCTGCTTCAGCCACATTATTCCGGCACCTAACATCTAACATACCCCACGACACAAAGAATAGGGGATAGCTGGAGTCCACCTACAGCCTATCCCTCCACGTCAGAGCTGTAGCCATATGTCTCCCGTTTCCAAACTTGACATTGCCAAAGTGATCTAGAGTGTGATCTAGTCCAAAAATAGCATGGAAGACATCCTACGATCACCTCAACATCCTTTGGAAAGAAGGTTTTAAAAAAAAATAGAGAGAAAAAGAAAGGATGATTTGTTAAAGTGAGGAGACAGGATATCTCATTGAAATACAAACAAAGAACAGCCAGCCTCTCTCCTCCAACTTTGGGGACTAGAAGCAGCAAATCACTCTTCTTCCTCCTGTTTATACTTGCCTGGCCTCCTTTGTATAGTGGGGATCGTGACCAGAGGAAGTGAAAGCCTATTTACAACCCAAGAAGGAAGCGCACTATGCCTGTCAGCCAGTCAGGAATTGTTTTGTGACTAAGCTCCACAGACCTCTCTGTGGGTGCAGTGTAATCACGGGCTCCCGAAGCAGGAGGTTGTACTGGGTGTTTATCAAGAGTCAGTCTCTGGCCAAGCACTAGTGGCTCACACCCATAATCCTACCTACTTAGGAGGCTGAGACGTGGAGAATTGTGGCTCAAAGCCATCTAGGGTACAGAAGTTCAAGAAACTCCAACTCCAAAATAACGGCAAAAAACCCAGGCTAGAGATTGCTGGCTCAAGTGGTAGAGCAACAGCTAAGCAAGCAAGCTGAGTGAATGTGAGATCCTGAGTTCAAACCCACGTACAAAAAGACAAGACAAAAAGAGAAGAGTTGCTGTGAGGACGGATTTACTCAGTTTGAGTTACTATGTGTGAACGTGATCTGACTGGGACCTTTAACTATGACTAGATAGAAATGTATTCGCTGTGAAGAGACTGAGTCTTTTCTGTTGTGAACTCAGTTGTTTCCAAGTCCACACATTGAAACTGTCATCATACAGCAAGAATCACCCTATGCAAGACTCTGCCGGACAAGCAACCCACTGAGTTGTGCGGACATTTTATCCATTTGCCAGAACATAGGCATTCTGAAACTCGCGTGAATATTGCTTGTTATAACCTGCATAACAACACAAACTTCTTTAGACGGGAACCTTTAAATTTGCCTTTAATAAAATGGTATGTGTATGTTAAAGAAATTCTGAAAAAGTATTATAAAAGATTTGAAAATAATCTTTTGAGCCAGACATCAGTGGTCCATGCCTATAATCCGAGCTACTCACAAGTCTGAGATCTGAGAATCATGGTTTGAGGCCAGCCCAGACAGGAGAGTCCTTGAAACTCTTATCTCCAATTAACCACCAAAAAGCCACAAATGGAGCTGTGGCTCAAGTGTCAAAGTGCTAGCCTTGAGCAGAAAAACTCAGAGACAGAGCCCTGGCCCTGAGTTCAAGCCCCAGGACCAGCACAAAACAAATAACAATAATCTTTTACATCATTGCTACCCTTGGTCCCTACTTGAATGTGATAATCTTTTGCTCTGTGTTCTGATGGACATTTTAACCTAATTACAGCCATTTGATGTCACCATTTCCCAAAACTCTCTTCTGAAGAACATGAGTGTGTGGGAATGCTAATACAAATTGGCTGGATAAAGGACTCCAGGGTGACATAAGCTTGAGAAGCAATAGGTTAAACCACAGACGTTCTCGGAACTAGTGCTGATCTGCACTGTGTGGTCCGGAGAGGGCATTGCACAAAGCATTTCCTAAATATGGTCAACGTGGGAGCTGGGCTCCCAAACAGACACTTAGGAAAAATGAGGCTCGGCGGCTTTTTATTCTTGTCAGAAGCAGTCTGTAATTTTCATAAAAATTCATTCACAGCCTTTTAAATCACTGCATAATAATCCACTAAGATCTGCCATGGACTCCTTAACCATTTGGCTGAATGTAGGTGAAGCTAGAATTTTGGGCATTTAGAAGAGTTTCAACTAATATAAACAAAGCTGTAACCTAATGGTCTAGTTTACATGGTAGGTTACAATGAAGTGAACTGTTGTCAGGTTTGAATTCTCAGGACATACTCCCAGAAGGAGATTTACTGGGTCAAAGGGCATTAAGGTCTAAGTTTGGTACCCACTGCCAACTCCAGAGGCCAGGATCTATGTTCACTGCCCAACCATGTATGACAAACACCCAACCAGAGCGACAGGCTAAAAGTCGGGCTGCTGGTGGCTTGCACAAGAGCCTTTATTAGCAGCGCCTCAGGTGGCAGCCAGGGCAGCTGGCAAGTCTGGTTCCACTGTTCTCTGTTACCTCCATGTCTGTTCCCTGGCCCCTAAAACACAGACCCCTACGTGTCCAGTGTGTCCATAATCCCACAGACCAGGATACCCGACACCAACGTGATAGGGCATGGAAAGATGCCCTGCTCCCCAACCAGAAAACTCAAGGAAACACCCCTGGTCTGTGCAGCATTTGCAGGTTTGGGTAGTGTAAACAGACTCATCATGGCTGACCCGAAGCTAACGACCCCACAACAAAATGCCATCGAACTTGAAGATGGAAGGAGATGTACAAAGGAGCTCACTCCAGACACCAGCACCTATCTGTTGATCTAGCCACCATTGCTGGCCACCAAATTTCTCTCCTCTTCTCTCCTTGTGAGACCCTACCCCTGTCAGGATTCGCCTCCATATTCAACCCCACCCAGGAACTGGATAGCTGAGACTGGCCAAGGAGTTCGCAGCCTTTGAACTACAGCAAAGTCTACACTGGGCCAGTGCCAGGGCTTCCGCTTAATCCGTTAGACACGCTACGGTACTCTAGCCCACCATTGCTGTGGCCTGTGGTCCACCACATCCACTCAGCTCCGGCTACCAAAGCAGGGGTGGTCTCCGCTGTGTCCCTTCTCCCTCCACCCTCCTCTTCTATTCTACTTGGATATTTTCCAAGCTCCTGACCTCAGCCTTTGTCTGGAGTTTCCCATCCAGCATGGAGCCCATGAACTCAATGACGAATTCTAGTGATCTGTATTGGATGAGACTTTGAAGTCATTCTTCTATCACCCACCTCCCTCCCTGAAACTCCCTCTAGCATCCCTGTCCTAGGATTCCCCTTTGGAAGCAGTCAGCCCTCCATCCCTGGAGACAGGTGGTGTTGTCCTCAGAGATGCACAACCTCCAGACATGAGTCTACCAGGCCTCTACACTGCACTTTTTGTTGGTGTATCTTGCTGTATATTCCACTCATCAGATAAATAAAGAACCATTGACTCCCTGCTGGGAGGCACTACTCCCCTTGCGTACTCCAGCGGCCCCCAAGTCCTATCAGGAGGGACAAGTGGAGTCTGGATTCTTAGTGTCAGGAGTCCCACTAGGAAACACTGTCCCTCCTGTAGCACATACTATATCCTGTGTCCTGGATAACTCTTCCCCCCGCCCCCCCACCGCCACACACACACACTCACCTGCTTACTTTCTTTCCCATAGTTGATACAGACAACTTTACAGACAAGGGTCAGCCACAGACAGGAAGGATAAGCAGAAGAAAGGGGCAAAGGGAAAAGCTGTACAGAGAAAAGGAAATGTAGAAATGGAGGGTAGGGAAGGTGAGAATGTTGAAAGGGCTGACACTGATCAAGAAATATTGTATTCATAAACCACTTCTTTATATAACTCCTTAAAGATAACAAAAATAATAATAAAATTTAATGAAACACCAAAATAACAAGGAGCAACAGAAGGAACCGGGAATGACAGATCATGTTATGCTCCTCACCATTCACAGACTTCTAGAACCTAAAATTAAAAAAAAAAAGAAACAAAAAACAGAAATCATGCCTTTATCTAAGAAGAGAGAGGCATGTGTGGATTATTTTAAACTCCCTACCAGGACCCGCATTCTAGTTGAGTGCATTGTTAACCCCATGAAAGGCATATGAAAGAGTTAACTGGAATATTCCTGTGCTGCAGCAGGGAGATGCTTAACAGTGTTACAAGGAAGCATATGGGTCCCCAGGTTTTTACCGAAGGCAATCTATTCTAAGCGTGGACTCAATCTGGAAGTTACTCTTCCCCCAAAATGAGCTGAGCTCAAACACCCTTACCCTATCACGGAGCAAGGCTCTATGCTCAATAGCTCAATACAGGAGCAGCAGGCAGGGAGGAGGCCGCAGAAAGCTAGGCTCATTCAAATAGAAAGTCCAGATTAAGTAAAGCTGGCAGTTGGCATTTGGCTGATCATATTGGAAAAAAAGGATCCTTCCTCAAGAATATCAGGGGTAAAAAATGCTGAAGTAAATCCTGGGAAATTGAATACACAGAGATAGACAGCTGTCTGGGGTTAGGAATGAGGCCCTTGATCAAAGAACACAGCATCCCAACTTACACCACGGAGGAGAAGGGAGAGGGCAGCCCTGGACACATGCCAAGGGGTTACGTAGGTTTTCTCCAAGGCTCATTTGTTGGGGGTTTGATCTCCAGCTTGTAGTACTCTTGGGAGATGCTACCAACTTAGGGCCCAGCAGGGCAAGTCCATAAATGAAAGAGACTCCGTGTGAAGGAGATAGGAGGCGCTCACCCCTGCCCCTGCTTCCTGGCTGCTGTAGATGAGCAGCTTACCCTACCACTCCATGATACACTGCCTAATCACAAGCCCAAAGCATTGCCACCAACAGATCCCGAAATGAAACTTCCAAAACAGGGAGCCAAAATAAACCTCTCCTCTCTTTAAGTTGATTTATCTCAGGCATTTGTTACAGCAACACAAAGCTGACTAACCCAGCGGAGGAGGGGGGGAAAATAGCATAAGCTAGAAGAAAAGTACAGAGTAAATCATCATAAAAACTATCACCTTCTCTCCCCCCCCCAGCCCCACGTGGTTTGGTTAATTCCTTAATGAGGATGGATTATAATTAATAGAGAACTACACAGTATAATTATTGCATATAATTATACTTGTGTTAACAGTAGAGTAAATCACGAAGAGTTTGCATTCTGTGGTATGAGTTTTCAATTAATCTTTGGGAGGGGGACATGGAGGGTCCTTCTTAATGTCCTTCGGTAAAGGGCACCTCCAGGAGTGTTCCTGTCTTCTGGATCCCTTTGGAGACTTCATGCAGGACTGGCATGTTCCGATTGCTTGGTGTTAGCAGCCACCTCCCTTACAGAATTCTGTCTTCACACCCTTTCTGCTGGCAGCCCAGCCCAGAGACACAGTCACAAACAGGACATTAGAAAGCTATCTGACCGAGTCAGCCTCAGAATTAAGGCCACTTTGTGGTCCCCTGGTCACTGGGATCTCTTGTGGAGCCTGTAGTCTACTTCTGGGGGTTCCTGACTCCCCACCTCTCAACATAACCTGTCCCTAACCTGTGTGTGTTGGGTCCCACTTTCTCTATCACACCCCCCAGGACCTTCTCAGACCCCCCCCCCCTTCTTCCTGTTTCTCAAAGTATCATCCATCCATGCGCCATTGCTGGTCATAAAGTTCAACAGAGGAAGGATTACAGGTCTCCAGCCGCTCCAAAATGCAAATCATATGTAGTTCATGGAACTTGGACCAATAAAGGACACAGATGGTTTGTGTGGTGGTCTGACAGAGAGGAAAACAACAGAGAGACAGCAAGCAAAGAGACAGGGAGACAGAGGGCACCTCTCAATGGTCTACAGGAGAATCCTAGAAGGTTGGGGGAGAGTTGGGCAAACTTTGCATCCCTTTCTTCCCGTCTGTACCCTAGGTAGCTGTTTCTCCCACCGGATCTTTGCCACCATCTTGGAACAGTGGCTCCTTCCCCCAGGTGCTGTTTCCCTTCCTGCTGCCCCGCTCCTCTGATCCTCACTGTGGCTGGAAGAATTCTCTCAAGTGAAAAGACTCCTTTAAAGCTAAATTAATCCATTAATTCTGAAGGAATCTCTATTTCCCCCTCATTAACTCTATTTCCCTGGACCCTTTTCCTCTTCTCTCTAAATTGTCCATTCCCTCCCCATCTAAGGGATCAGGGGTCTTCTCAGCAGAATGCTTCCCTCCTTGGGCTCCCTGCTGCACTCTGTCTAGAGGATGATGTTGGAACTCAGATAGCCCAGCCCTATGGTACTCACCAGAGACTCAGTGAGCCGGACACCTCCTTCTTGACCTCCTTTAAGAACCAACTCCAACCGAGCACTGGTGGCTCAGGCCTGTCATCCTAGCTACTCGGGAGGCTGAGATCTGAGGATCACGATTTGAAGCCAGACTAGGCAGGAAAATCCATGAGACGCTTACCTTCAATTAAACATCAAAAACAGGAAGTGAAGATGGGGTGCAAGTGGTAGAGCACTAGCCTTAATGGAAAAAAATAGCTCAAGGGCAGTGCCTGAGGTCAAGCGCCAGGACCAATCAATACACACGTACAGAAAGAACCAATTCATAACTCCAGAGGCAGCCATGGGGGCTCAGAGGCAGCCAGAGCACACTGTCTGTTGGGTAGCCCCCAGCCCCTCCACGAGGGCTCCCCAGATCAGCTGCTCTAAGAGACCAGCCCCCAACCCCCAGGATCCAGTCTCCCCACAGCCTGCTTCCAAAGGCCATTCTGAGCTAGAACAAGTGACACTGGAAACAGCAAGGCTTCCCCCCACTCCACCCCCTCCCCTGCTTGCCCACTGATAATAATGGGCCAAGACACTTTTATTATCATTATTAATTAGCACTTTCAAGCAATGGAATTAAATCAATATGGTGGACTGAAACTAATTTTAACAAGCCATTGAGATCAATCATTGGGACTTTTATCTACATAAATGCCACTAAACTCAGCTCGTTAGTGTAACATTAGCTGGAAAGAAAAAGAAGGGAGACTGGCGGGGTTTTAATTAGGAAGACATAAACCGAGCCACAATTTTTCTTCTTTGATTTGCTTTTAATCTCGTCTGCAAAGCTCTTCTGGTGCTGCCTGGGCTGATTTTCAATCCCAGGCCACTAGGACAGGAAGGGGAGGGGACAGAGAGAAGGGCAGGCCGCCACGAACACTACAGACGCCTCTACCAGGCCCACTCCAACACGAGCAGGTGCCACCCCAGGCCCCCAATTCTCAACTCTCAGGTCTTCAGTCAGCTGACCAGAGCGCCCTTTGTGCTCACTTTTGTTTAGCACTTAGTCATTTCTATATTATATGAAAATTGTGTTTATTGATCCATTCAATAAATAACTCGATATGGACCAGGTACTCGGCTCCTGTAATAAGAGCATTAAACACACACACACACACACACACACACACACACACACACACACACACACACCCCAAATGTCTAGTGTTAGCCCCGGGAAGGTAAAGGCCCATAAGTTAGCTCCCTGTGTACACTCCCTCCCTACATCTGGCCCTGTACTCTGCATCTATATGTGCAATGTTTTCTGTGAGTATTAGTTTTCCATCCCTGCAACAAGATAATGATAAATTGGCCTCACAGCTCAAATCCATGATTGGTTGGCTGCATTGTTTTGGGCCTGTGGCAAAGCAGCATGTCACGGCAGGAGTACATTTCCACCCCTGTAATAGCAATCACCTTGTGGCCGGAAAAGAGAGAGAGGGGCTAGAGGGCATGTCCTCAATGACCTAAATACCTCCCAGCCACTAGGCCCTGCCTCTTAAAGTGCGAGCATCTCCCAATAGAACCACCCTGAGACAAACCACACCAGGAAGAGTAGCTAAGACCCCACCTTTGCCTACATGTTTCACCCGGCCACATTGAACCCTCAGCCTGACCTTTGGACACTTAACCTGGTTTTTCCCTTCCTTAGTCAGCCTTCTTCCCTGACAAGCTGTGGTTTCTTATTCTTTCAGACCATTCTAGGCCATGCAGGTGTGGCGGTCCGGGCTCCCTCAGCTACTTGGTGACAACTATCCGTTTTGATCTACATCTTTTGCCTCCTCTGCTGAACTGTGACTCAAGTGACCCATCCACCCCTGTGTCTCCAACAAAGGCTGAGGTGGAATCAGCACTCATTTGGAACTGTGTTCAGAGACCTGGATAGAATCACACTCAGTAGCTACTTCTTCCTCTCTGTGCTTTTGTAATATTTGTTTCCTAACTCAAAGCCACTGTCCTGGGTGCACATGCCGTGGCCTTTCTGGCTCTCCTCACTCATGTGCTCTGCCTGCTTCAGAAAGGACTCTCACCTTTCCAGACCCTGCTGACCTTCTAGGCCTGTCGAAAGCTTTGCCTCCACTTCCAGCCCATGCTGATGAGCTTCCTGATTGGAGGAACCTACCCTGATCTCTTCCTACTTGGCCACCTGGGTGGACTTCCTCACACACTGCCTTCCTCTATTTGCTTCGCTGTGCCCGACTTTCACATGGGACTTGGAATCCAAGTTTTCTCATGTGGTCCTAGCTCTGGGAAGCAAATCACCCCTCGGTGGGACAGAGAATCTGGGGTCACTCTTAGGCTTTGAATATGAAATGTTCCCTCTCGGGCTCATCTGTTAAGCACTTGGTCACCATCTGGTAGTGCTATGTTGGGAGGAAATGGGAACTTGGGGAAATGAAGCCTAGCCTAGCTGGAGGATGTAGACCACAGAGAGCATGCCTTTGAAGGGCATCTCTTGTTTCCCACCTCTCTCTCTCTGTCTCTCTCTGTCTCTGTCTGTTTCTCTGTCTCTGTCTCTCTCTTCTCTTTCCTGCCTAGCCTCCATGATGAGAGCAATTTGCTCTGCACACCCTTTCACCATGATATTCTGTCTCACCACAGCCAAGAAACAGCAGAGCCAACCACGAGCTACGACCTCTAAAACCAAGCACCAAAACAAATCTTTCTTCCTATAAGTTGCGTTTTTGCCACAGCCACAAAAATCTGACTGTCACAGTCACATTCCAGCTCCACTGTCCCTGACATTCATTGTCTTCATAAGTTAACTAAACTTTCTGGGTCCTTACCTATGAAACGGAGTTATTGTAGAAATCAAGTGGATTAATACACATGAAGCATTTAGGACTGTGCACAGAGTAGTTGATCAATACATTTGCTATTGTCATCATTGCTGTACTGGTTACTGTGCTATTTGGTGTCAAATGACATGATGTGATTCCTATAACAATTTATTGGAATTTTCCTATTGGAAAAGGTTTCACGTAATCTCTCAACAGTCTGCTAATCAGATATATTTCTTATCACAAAATAATGTATTAAACTTTCGGATCAATTCTGTTGTCCTTTATAAGTTAGCTTACAGTAAGTCAATCTGTAATTCCAGCTTACCCTATATATACTAGCAATCACATGTACTTGGCCAGGGGCCTAAATCTTGGAGACTACCAAGGTACCACCAACTTGGGGCCCAGTCTCTGATGTTAGCAAGGCTTTATGAATTACGTGGACTTTGAGTTCCATTGTTTTACCTCTTTAAGCAATTTCGTAGAATCCTCAAGGTTTGGCTTCCTCAGCTACACCATGGGATAATTGTAGGGACTCCTATGTCAAATGGGTGCCTCTAAGTACTGAAAGAGAAGCTGAATGGGAAGCACTTGATCATGGCTTTGAATAGACAGGTGCTTAGTGAGTGTTAATTCCAAGAGCTACTAAGTGATATTCCTCCTCCTCACCATTGTTTCAGGTTTTCATCAATTTAAACAATATTTGAGAGTAGGACTTGGTAGTTCATACCTGTAATCCCAGCACTCAAATGCTGACACAGGATGATCTCAAGTTCAAGACCAGGCTAAGATACATAATAACATTCTCAAAAGAAAAAAACATGCACACACAAAAAGTAAAACCTAACACTTTATACTTACAAAACCTTTCTATATGTGTTACCTAGTGTCTTGACACACACTCCCAACCTGATAGGGAAGGAAGCTCTGAACAAGTTGGTGGCTTCCAGAGACTGGAGGTGAGGTGAGAATAAAGAGTTGGTCAAATGGTACAAAGTTCCAGTTGGACAAGGTGACATGGTTCCACAGATCCATTGTTCAGTGTATAAAATAATATGTGTAATAGTAATACGTGTTTGACAATCACTAAGGCAGTTAATCTTATCTGTTCTCACTGTATGTCTCCCACACATGGATCATAATACAAGATGATACTCATTAGAGCTTTGTGTGGTAATCATATATAAATATCGTTTATATTGTATATATGTGTTTTATATATTGCATATATTGTATATGTGTATATATAGTATGTATGTCATATATATTGTATATTTTATATGTGTATTGTAAATATTGAATATATAGTATATATTTATATAATATATATAGTGTGTGTATATATTGTGTATATATGTATATCTATTATATATAGTATATATTATATTATATTTTGTATATATTTATATAATATATACTGTATGTGTGTATATATTGTGTATATATGTATATACATATATAGAATATATTGTATGTATGTGTATAATATATGTGTGTTGTATATATGTGTATATATTGGATATTGTCTATGTGTATTGTATATATTGTATATATGTATATATGTTGTATGTGTGTATATATTATATATGTTGTATATATAGTATATATGTATTATGTATCTTGTATATAGTATATATAGTGTATATATATGTATATGTGTGTGTATATAGAGAGAGAGTATATATGTCAAAGTACCACATTGGTGAGGCGCTGGTGGCTCATACCTGTAATCCTAGCTACTTGGGAGGCTGAGATCTGAGGATCAAGGTTTAGAAGCCAACACAGACAGTAAAGTCTATAAGAAACTTATCTCTAATTAACCAGGAAAACCTGAGAGTGGAGGTGTGGTTCAAGTGGTAAAGTACCAGGCCTTAAACAGAAAGGCCAAGGAAAAGCGTGAGACTCAGTTCAAGGCCTAGTACCAGCACACATACACACACAAACACCACATTGGACACCATCGATATATATAATCTTATTACCATTTATATCTCAGTACATCAAGAGAAATCAAGACAATTCACCTGGGGCTCCAAGGGAGCACAGAGTATCCACTGCTCTGGACCTAGAAGATGCACCCCAAGATCTCTTAGCATCATGGACCTTCAGGCCTCTGACATGTCCGCTGACGGAGTAAGTAGCTACCAAAGCCCCTCAATGAAGCCTAGTGATTCAGTGGTCAGCCTGGGGAAGCTGAGCTCAAGAGCCTTCCTAGACAAGAATGAGGAGGAGCTACTGGGAGATTCCAGCTCTGAGCATGGCAGTGCACTCCCAGACAGCAAAGAGGCCTGGAGGCCACCATGACATTCCACATGCTTGTCAACGATGCTTTAGCTGGTCCCCCAGACTTCTGTGACTGTTGCTCTTACCTGGCCTCCAGTCAACAATGAGGAAGGGCTCTGCTCCTCAGAGGAACAGGCCAGAAATCTTGGGCACCCCCATCTGCTACGGCCGTTTGCCTTTCTGCTACTGAACACCATCAATGCGCGGAACTCCTGAAACTCCAAGAGTAAACTCCTCCAGCTCTCAGAGCCAACTCTGTTTACATCTGAGAACTGAGTAAGACCCTGAATCAGATGAAATGACTTTGAAAGGAAGCGATGCTGAAACTTTGTTTTCCTTTTATCTGTTTTCTACTCTCCTCTTTATGAGGGGTGTGTGGGGGGGGGGGAGGGTAGTGGAGGCCTTTTCCACCCAAAGCCCAGGGTTATTGAGAACGAGAAGCTGGCTCTGGACCTCAGTACCTACACGCCATTCTCATCTTCTTTCTCTGCTCAAGTAGGTTGAGCCCAGGTTCACAAACTGCTTGTGATTGGTTAGTTTGAATAAGATAAAATGTGTTTATGGAGGTGAATTTGAAATAAGATTAGCAGTATGTAAGTCATCTCAAAATATACCCACACCTTCTGCTAGTTCTTGAACAACCTGAAGTGTGTCTTAATTCCATCTTGAATAGAAATCAGTTTAAGGCAAAACCTTACACTTCAACAGTCCTTGCTTATCCCATAGCAATTCCTCTTTTCCTTCACAAGAGCCAAGCACCAAGCCAAAGCAGGGAAATGACCAGTTGGCCTCCAAGGAGCCTGGCTGCCATTGAGCCAGCAGAGAATGCTGCTGTCGCTGTGGTGCTTGTGTGAGAAGGAGGCTCTGGACCTGGGGTAGATTCCAGTGCAGCAGCCTCTGTGTCCACAGGTAATCAATGTCCTCGTTCTTCTCAAGCATATGGTCTGCGGGCCTTTGTGTCTCTTTCTCCTTTGTGAACAGATGGATTATAGATGCTATGGGCTTTGGGAAAGGCAGACCCATGAGAGAGAGCCTGACTCACACTCCCTTTGCTTCTAAATAAGTCTTGTTGTTTGTTTTAAACTGAACACTTGGAAGAGATCCTTGGTTATGTATGGTCTCAGATCTTGTCTCTGCCCCTAGCCTGTTTGAGTAGGAACACTTGCTTTCCTGAAGCCTACATAGTCTCCAGAGCACAGGCAGGAGGGGAGAGCTGCCTCCAGCAGGAACACGGGATCCGTGTCCTTGTCTAGCTTCAGAGAACAAGTAGCAGTTTGATAGGAAAACTCTAGAAGGAGGAGCAAGCTGCCAAAATAGTATTCCTTGTCCAGCCCTGCTCATATAGAATTTGGTTCTTTCCCCTACTCTTGAACAATAATATTCCAATTAAGCATGGATATTAGAGTTAAGAGATGAAAAAAGAAAATAGAGACACACACACACAGAAACAGACAAATACAAATCTATAAATGTCTATATTTGCATATCACAAAATCCATGTCCAAAAAAAAGTGAATTCTGTACACAAGAACATTGAGAGATGAGTGTGTTGTTCAGTGTAGGTTGTGTGTGAGCCCTGAGCCCTGTTCCTATGAAGGAACCTTGAATGACAGCCATTCCATGCCTGTTAGATACACATCGGAGCAGGTATGGCCCTCTCAAGGTAATTTATGCATTGACTGTTTGCTGAGCAACGATCTTACTATATGCTTGGGCATATTCAACAATAAGGCAACGACAGCTACCTGTGTTTACCAGAGATGTAGCTTTCTAGGTAAAGAATTTCCTCTCCTTGTTAGGTCTGCCTTGGAGAACAGTCCGTCCCCTCTTCCTCTTCCTGAAAGACAGCAGGTAGCCTTACCAGAAATCACCTGCCTGAAACCAGTAATCACCTGCCTGTCAATCACCTGAATGTGAGTCTGCAAAGGACCCCAGGCTCTGAGGTCACTTCCTCATCCACTGAGGTCACTTCCTGAACCGCCCTGGGCACGCCTCCCTTGGACGGTGAGAGGGTCCCCAGGCTCTGAGGTCACTTCCACCTCTGCTGTGGTCCCGCCTCCGGCCTTTCCCTCTATAATGCCACTCAACCATGAGTTGTGCCCCTACCCCTGCACCCTTTTTCTCTCTTCTCTCTCTCTGCATGCTTCCATCTCTTGCAGGTGGCAGTTTGCTCACCCCCTAATAAACTCTTTTCTGCCTGAACCATGTGGCAGCCTCCTTTTGGCAAGGCTTACACTCTTCATCACAGCATGTGAACACTGCTCTGTGGACACTCAGAGGCTTGCATTCCCTTCCCTGAATATAGAAACACGCTCCAAACCTGTCTGCCTCCCCCTTCTGCAACTGATCCTCCAACTCAGCCCCAGGGAGTGTGCATAACCTGTTGGGGAAGAAGATGAAAGTGAAATTTCAGACAGGAACTTGATTGGGCCTTTCATGGTGAGCCTGAGCTGGCTGTGGCCCAGAGTTTGGGTGTGTGGGATTGCCAGGAGGGACTGCAAGACACCCCAGTACCATTGTGCCCCCGTCTTCTTCCACTGAGGTCCAGTGGGCTCCCACAGGCTGGGGTGGGACCACAGGGGCCCAAGGGAAGCAGCCCTTACTTTGCCTCATCCTTTCTTTAAATCCCAACCAACACACTGAAGTGGCTCAGAGGGAAACAAGTTTTACTAAAATGAATTCTCTTTAGTTAACTGATCCAGCAGAGGAGTTCTGACCCTCTCAACTTTCTTTCCCCAGTGAGAGTGGAGAGCTGGGTCCATTGGAGATTGTCATCTCCAGCACACATCCTACCCTGAAGACCTAAGGAGAAGAAATTACAACAGCCACGCTGTGCCCGACGGTCACCACAGGCTGGTCTCTGCTGCAGAGAGAAGGAGCTGGGATGGAGACGTGAAGGAAGATTCAAGGCCAGGGAAGACCTGATCTGCTCCAGTTTGAGCCCTGATCAGTCAGGTGAATGAGAAGAAAGGGGTCAGAGGGGCGTTTGGTGATAAGATGGGAAAATTTGCACATGCTGACACAGTCTTCTGTGAGACATGTCACCCAGTGCCATTTGTCAGGTATTGTGAATATGTGTATTTTAAGCAATAGGTTTCAGCTTGTCAGACTTCTCTATGCAGTCTTGGTGATGAATTTCCTGTGCTATAATTGTTCTAAAGACAGACACCACTATGAGAAGCTCAAATAAGAAGCACTTCGATTCAGGCTCCAGTGGCTCAGGCCTATAACCATAGCTACTCAGGAGGCTGAGATCTGAGGATTGAGGTCCGAAGCCAGCCCAGGCAGGAAAGTCTATGAGACTCTTCTCTCCAATTAATCACCAAAATATTTCTTTTAATGGAAGAGGAGCTTTGGTTCAAGTGGTAGAGTGCTAGCTATGAGCAAATAAGCTCAGGGACAGCACCCTAGCCCTGAGCTCAAGCCCTGGGACTAACGCGGGTGCGCACACACACACACACGCACACACACACACACACACACACACACACACACGCTATTCCAAACATTTAAAAAAGAAATGTGGCTTAAGCAATATAGTGCCTGCCTAGCAAGCATGAGGACCTGAGTTCAAACCCCAGAATTGTTTAAGAAGAAGAAGGAAGAGGAGGAGGACAGCAGGGGTAGGAGGAGAGTGGGGGGAGGAGGAGGAGAAGAAGGGAGGGAGGGAGGAGAGGGAGGGAGGGAGGGAAGAGGGAGGGAGGAGGGAAGGAAAGAAGGAAGGATGGACAAGTAGAACTACATGAAATTTTAAAGTTTCTGCAGAATAAAAGAAACAAATCTTCAGAATTAAAGGACATCCCACCAAATGCTAGAAACGTCTTCACCAGGGTTAGAGACATAAGCCATGAGCACCCAGATTTGGGCTTTTTTTTATAACCTTTTCCCACTGAATAATTTCCTTCATATACCCAGGGAACAATCTGGTTTTCTTGAGAATATTATTGCATCGTCTATGTCATAAGTCCTCCTAAGGGCTCTGGAGTCACAATGGTACTTTCCTACTGTTTTCTTGGTGCTTTCTATACCACTGTCTCTGTTCCTCATACTAATTTTCACAACATTACAATCTCACGAAATTCAACTCTGGCCAAATGGTATACCATGTTCAGCAAAACAGAAGACTCAGTTCTCCTACCTCAATTCTCTAGCTTGGTTTTCATTAGCAAAGCAGAGTTTGAGATAGATGGCTGTGTTCAAGCCACCACATCTGTATGAAGGCCAGGAGGAGAATGAGTAGAAGTTCTAGAAGTGACGTTCCAAACCGAGTGAGCTTTCTTCAAGAAGACTGCCGCAGAAGTCCCATACACTTGCATCTCCCTGACTTCAACTCAATTACAAGGTCACACATTGCTCCCAGAGAGACAACAAATGTGCTTTGTAAACACCGAGGACCTATAATTCAGAAGGATTAAAAGGAAGGATAAAAAGGCAGAATAAGTATTTGGGTAAGCTATCAATGGTCTCCACTAAAAAATTACAAGTAAGTACAAAATGCCACAGTAGGTTTCAAAGGGATGCCACTCTTGCATGTGGGTATCACAAAAAATAAGGACTCCACCCTCATGCTCTGGTGTCCTTTTACCATTTCCCACTCGTCTAACCTGCCTGGAGGCTCTCCTACTCTTCTCTACCTAACTTTACTCTTTCTTAGAGATTCAACTAATACTATACCTCCAGGAAAACTTTTTTTACACCACTTACCTCCCCACTCATTGCTCTCCATGTTTTTGCTTATAGTAGCACTTCTAACACTTTTATGCTGATTTTACCAGCGTAAAAACAGTAAGAAGCTGTGTGCTAGTGTATCACACCTGTTAATTCCAGCTACTAAGGAGGCTGAGAGCAGAAGATTGCAGTTCAATGCCACCTCAGGCAGGAAAGTCCATGAGACCCTTATCTTTAATTAGTTGTAGAAAAATGGATGTGGAGCTGTAGCTCAAGTGGTAGAGCACTAGCCTTGAGCAAAAGGAGCTTAGGGACAGCACCCAGGCCAACAAAAACAGCACAAAGCAGAGTAAGAACACAACCCCATGCTATGTTGAATGCTAGTCATTTATTTTCCATATCATTCATCATTTTTTACTATTTGTATTTGTCTTTTTTACTGTTCACTTTCCACATTTATTCTTGCTTCCATTCCTTTGTCTGTTCCGGAGTCTACCCAGGACATTCAAGAATAGTGGAGCGTCCATAAGAGTCAAGAGGACTCTGACCTTGAATCTATTATAATAAAGCTTCAAACCCAGAATGGGCTTAATAAGTCAACACAGCTCCCACATTGTACTACAACCTGTGGGACATCTGGTGTTATGTTGGATTAGTTTCCTACCTGGGCCTCCCAAGCTGGACTGCTATCATAAGGACAGATCACCAATAAACCTGGAACTCATCTGCAAAGAAAGAGATGTTGGGACACAAGTCTTCTTCTCATGAGCCCTTCTGTTCCCAAAGACCCCTGCTATCTCTGCTTCACATTTTGGATATAGAAAGAATGAGGGAATTATAGCAAATGTCTGGATAAGTGTGCTGCCAATACCTTATGAAGAATGCCCAAAAGGAGGACATTTTCTAAGGGTAAGACCCTAGAACATAGAAGACAAGCCTCTTTTTGCAAGGCAATTATCAAATTTCATACAAATGTCTAGGTTTATCTCCTTTTTATTGTCCACTGTTGTTTAATAAAGACATGTTTAAGAGATCTTGAGTTCTCTCTGTGCTATATACAGTAGAAAGGGAGAGGTCTTGGTCAATACTTGGCATAGGGGTTAGAGAGGAAATAGGTTTTCTCCTTCCTCCTTCCCATGCCCCTTGTCAAGGTAACAGCCCAAAGTATCATTGCTGAGGGGACAAGAATTGATTTAACCTAATAAAAGTGATACTTCTATGTACAAAAACAAAATTAATTGACAAAGAATCAAGCAGGCCGCAATGGAAAAAACCTAATAATTTGAGTCAGAAAACCTGGATTTGAACCCCTGTTTTGCCATTTAGTGTCTGACTCAAAGCCAACTACTCAGTACCCTTGTTCCTCAGAGAGGCAATAGAATCCACTTCACAGTAATGTCTGAATGTGATCTAAACAGGACATAAAAGTAGCAGGTATTGTTTAAGAGCAGGTGTGTGTACGAATGCTTTGGGGAACCGGGAAGAGGCGGCACCAGAAAAACCTCTGAAGTTCCTTGCCTATGGTTAGATATTTTCCCGTCTGTCTAGAATGCTAGTCTCTCTTCATTCATCCCACACACCAAACACAAGGACTATTTACTCCTGCTACTTCAAGATATTGACATAATTCCCAACGTTCCTACCCATACATTTGAACGGAACACCTAAAGCATTCTTTCCCAAGCATCGGGAGGGAAAGAATCAGCAGAGATCAGCTCTGTTCTGGCAATTAGAATGTATGTGACCACTGGAGATAGTTAGCAGACAGCAGTTCTCTTGTCCCAGGGGCTGAGTACAGGGGAGCTGCCCAGAGCTTAGGGCGTCCATCTGATTGCATATTCAGGAACTGGAGGGAAAACTGTAGACAAGGTCCGTAGATGCCTGAGGCCTCTCTGACATGGATTCATGCCAAAAGTCACTGACCACTTGACCACCGGAAGTTTTCACTCTGACTAGTGGATCTCACTTGTATTTGGGATCCCTACTGTCAAATCTGAGCTAGTCGTCTAGCAGATTAGGGTGTCCATTGTCCCAGTGCCCTGTAATCCTAGTCAATGGCCAGAAGCACCTCTGAGCAGACTTGGAGGAATTTGCAGAATCTGGATGGAGCCAGTGGTGCACGTCCTTCCTCAAGGGAGCCATCTCCCCATTCTGTAAAAGAACACAGCCTGACCTAGTTCTGGGCTTACACCAGGACACTAGGTCAGAGGCTAGTACGAGCCAGTGCTCACAACTCATACCTGTAATCTTAGCTACTCATGAGGCTGAGTTCAGAAGGTCTGGATTCCAAGCCAGCCCAAGCAGAAAAAGTCCCTGAGATTATTTCCTTCTGTGTGTACTGTCCTGGGCTTGAACTCAGGGACCTAGATGATGTCCTTAAGATTTCTTTATGTTTTGCTCGAGGCTAGTACTTGACACTTGAGCCACAGCTCCACTTCCAGTTATGTTTTGTGTTTTTTTTTTTTTTTGGTGGTTCAATGGAGATAAGATTCTCTCAAACTTTCCTACACTGGCTGGCTTTGAATCTCAATCGTCAGATAGATCTCAGCCTTCTGAGTAGCTAGGATTATAGGTATGAGCAACCAGGACTTGGCTTCAATGAGACTCTTTTTTTTTTCTCAAATTTTTATTATCAATCTGACGTACAGAGAGGTTACAGTATCATACGTTGGGCTCAATGAGACTCTTAACTCCAATTAACCACCAAAAAGCCAGAAGTGGAGCTATGGCTCAAGTGGTAGAATGCTAGACTTGAAAGGACAAAAAAAGCTCAGAGATAGCTCCCAGGCTCTGAGTTCAATCCCAAGTAGAAGAAAGAGAAAGGAAGGAAGGAAGGAAGGAAGGAGGGAGGAAGGAAGGGAGGGAGGGAGGGAGGGAGGGAGGGAGGGGGAGGGAGGGAGGGAGGGAGGGAGGGAGGGAGGGAGGGAGGAGGGAGGGAGGGAGGGAGGAAGGAGGGAGGGAGGGAGGGAGGGAGGGAGGAGGAAGGAAGGAAGGAAGGAAGGAAGGAAGGAAGGAAGGAAGGAAGGAAGGAAGGAAGGAAGGAAGGAAGGAAGGAAGGAAGGAAGGGAAGGGAAGGAAAGGAGGAAGGAAGGAAGGCAAAGAAAAGAAAGAACCTCTGTTCCATTGTTCCGAGTCAGGTTAAGCTCCTGAACATCTGACTACAGTGTCTGTGCTCTATCCAGGATGCAATACTGAAGTAAGATGGTTTTTTCCTTCCTATAGACACAGTGATCAATTAAACTCTGCTGAAAATCCCAGCAGAACCTCCTGCTCACCTCTGTGTCCCTGGTGCCATTACAGTACTGATCCTGGCTAACTCAGAGCTCTTCTGTGGCCTCTACTTCTTGAGTCCCTGTGGAAATCAGGGGTCTGTGGAGCAGCTGCGTTCCCATCTCCACAGCTTCACAAAGGAAGTCAGCATAACATTCTCAAAGATGCTGCCACTTTCATCACTAATGAACCCCAGCTTTCCCTTAATAAAAGAATGTGTTCTAGGGCTTCTTGAGGGATGTGATGAGGGTGGAAATGAGGATGCACTTTTTCTACAATAAATCCATCCTAATATTTGTACCTTGTAAGCACTTTTGAATCCATTTTCTACATATGCCACTACCACACTGAATGTGGTCCATTGTGGAATCAAGTAAACTCATCTTCAGAGCTGCTTCCATTGTCAGATCCGTCACCCCTGAACATAGCCAATGAGGCTCGATTTCGTTTTATGTTCTGTCCTGCTGCTTCTGTTTTTTGTTATCTTATTGTTTTGACTTATGCTGGCCCTCAAGCTTGAACTCAGGACCCGGGTACTGTCCCCCAGCTTTGTTTTCTCAAGGCTTCCCCTCTTACCACTTGAGGCACACTCCACTTCTGGCTTTCTGCTGGGAAATTGGAAGGAAGGGTTGAATGGACTTTTCTGCCTGGTCTGGCTTCAGACCTTGATCTTCAGACAGATCTCAGCCTCTTGAGTAGTCAGGAGAATTACAGGCAGGAGCCACCAGCAACCCACACTTCCCTGTTGGTTATAACACCCAAAGAATGCATTCCTGACATCCCCCAGAACTATGCTGATGAGAGTTGGCCGATGATAATTGGTATTTATTTTGGAATATAACCTTTTTTTCAGGTCAGATAGTTGCAACAGAGAATGAAGGCTGGGAAACTTGAAAACAGTAAGCAGCCCCTTCCAAGGCCCCTCCTCCAGAGAAGTCATTATCCATTCAACAAAAGAAAAAACTTTTCTTTGAAGGGAGCTTAGAGAGACTTGGGAGTTCAAGATTCTCAGGTTCAAGCAAGTCAAGGAGAGACTTGGTGTGGGCTGTGGCTTCGAATTATGTGGTAGTTCTGCAACCCACACACAACTGAATTCCAAGTTTACTTTTCATCAAGACTGGCCCTGCACATGCAAATCAGTTCTTCAGAGAAGTGTCTTTCAGAAGCATCCTGATTGCTTGAACATTTGAGCTGGTAGTTTAAAGATGCGAGCTTATTGTGTCTGTTGTAAGTTCTCAGATACAACCGGAAGCAGCCACTGTGCACCAGAGTTCCTGAAGTTGCTCTTATTGACACGCAGAACTACTTGGTCCTCAAGTCACTGACAGGTACAGTAATTACTTTGCCATAAGCCCCCAGAGGTGATGGGTTTTCACTTCCCACTGCATGCAATGGACTCACAATAAGAAGGAGTTCAGCAATGATTCAAGGCTAGGAAACAAATGGAACCAAACCTAAACTTTTTCTTTCTTTTTTTCTTGCCAGTCCTAGAGCTTGAACTTTGGTCCTGGGCACTGCCATTGAGCTTTTGTGCTCAAGACAAGTGCTCTGATGCTTGAGCCACAGCTCCACTGCCAGCTTTTTATGGTTAATTTATGAGCCTCATGAACTTTCCTTCACAGGCTGGCTTCAAACAGCGATCCTCAGATGTCAGCTTCCTGAGTCAGTAGGATTACAGGCATGAGCCACCGGCACCTGACAAAACCCAGACATTTTTTGAGGGTCTTTTTTCCTGTAGTACTTCTATTGCCAAACATTATACCAATGTCCCATCAGGAAATCAGACCTCAGGAGGACTATCAACAGAAAACTGTCAATATAGGTAAATGGTAACCCAAGTCATAAGCACCAAGCACTACCACAGCTGAGGCCCGATGAGGTTCAGTCAATCAGAATGACAAGCTTAGAGTAGGAGTCTCTGCAAACTGAGGTACAGATCACTGAGAAGGATCCTACTTAGCTGCTGCCAGCTTCTCAAGAGCTCGTACAGAGGAATCCCAGAAGCCAGACTCACCCAGGAAGCCAGGCTCAGCCTCTCTCTGAAGGGCCCTAGCGCAGCTGGGTCTGGGAACCCTGAAAGAAGCTGAAGGGTAGAGTTCCTGGCTGCCCCCAGGACTAGGGGTCCTCGTGAGCTTTCTGACAGGCATCTAGGTCAATAGGAAAGCAGAACTTTCCTCCTTTTGACTTTAGTCCGTCCAGAGCCTTCTGCTCTAGAAAGCCGGACAACAAAGGAGAACAATTGTTTGCAGTGTCAGCACTGGCACCACAGAACAGAGAGCACAGGGTACTTAGAAATAAAAGATGAGAGCCCAAGAGCCAGTTCAAACACACCTTACTAAAACCTCCATTAAACATAGAAAATGTGTACGTTCTGACCACTAGCAGAAGCCAAAATTCTTTCATAAAATCACCCCAGATGGTGTCCCCCTACACATCCCTCTAATTATTCAATAAAGAATCCATTCTATCGTATGCAGTCTTCTCCCAAACCCAGCATGAAGCTAGTATAACCTTTTACCAAACTAAGCAAAAGATAGTTAAAAAAAACCAACCAATGTATTCCTATCTCGTTCTTGAACACAGAAAAACCCAAAACAAAATTCTACATTCATGAATCTAGCAATATTTTAAAAAGATAATAAATCTTACCAAACTGGATTCATTCCAAGAATATACCAAGTTGATTAAATGTTAGAAAATCAATTAGTATAATTCAACACATTAGCATATTAAAGAAAATATCATTTGAACATCTCAAGAGATGGAGTAAAATAAGTACTTGGTAAAATTAATACCAATCCATAATTTTTTAAAAACTACTTTTAGTGCCAAGAAACAAAAGTAATTGTCTTAGTATCATAAAGTTTATCTATTTAAGAATTATATAGAGTATCTTTGTGTTAGATTTAGATTGCTACAATGAAACATTTAAAGCAACTAACTTTATGAAAAGAAAATGTTCATTTAGTTTGCAGTTCTGGAGGTTCAAGTCCAAGTCAGGCAATGTGGTTCCGTTGGCCTCTAGTGAGGGTGGATGGCATAGCATAACTGGAGAACATACCAGAGAAAGCAATACCATCATGAGCCATGAAGGAGAGAGGAAGGAAAGGCCGGGGCAGAAGCTGGGAGAGAGAGGGAGAGAGCAGTTCTGCAATCTCCTCTGAAGACATGCCCCCAAAGACTTAGAGACTTCCTACTAAGTCCTGCCTCTTAAGGGTCCCTGGACCTGCCCCAATACAGCCACTGTGGAAACCAACCATTAAGATAGAGACCTTGGGGAAGCTCTATCCACACACAAAAATCCCACAGCAAAATATTATACTTAAGGCTGAAACTTTGAAAGGTTCCCACACAAGAGGTAGAACAAACAATAGATTCTTCTCTGACCATTTCTCTCAACACTGTACTAGAAGTGCCTGTCTATGCAGTAAGATAAAAGAAAAATCAAAGACAGATTGCATGAAAATTAAAAAAAACAATACTACACTGATGCATAGGTAATATGGTTGCATCCATGTGCAGATTATTTTACTGGAATTAATGAGAGATATTTCACGACACTAAGAAACACAGGCATTGCTATTTCTAGGATAAGACAGAGTAGTTAACATTGGAAATGTCCAACTATTTGAAGGCATTAGAGGGTGAAAAAATGCATTAAGATGTACTTGACTGGGGCTGGGAATTAACCAGCAAAAATCTGGAAGTGGAGGTATAGCTCACGTGGTAAAGCACCAGCCTTGAATGAAAAAGCCAAATAAGAGCATGAGGCCCTGAGTTCAGGCCTCAATACCAGGAACTCCCCCCCCCCAAAAAAAAATCCACAAAGAGAGCTTCTTGCTTAATCAGGGAGTCAAAATATGGGCTTCTTAAACAGCTAGACAACCCCAAAATAAAAATATGTAAAATTTATAAAATATTGCCCATTATATTATTCCAAGAGAGACTAGTTGGATTGTGAGTCTATCCATGTTAACTACTTGCTAAAACAAAAATAACTATCCATCAAGGAAGACAATCCAGAGTCTCTACAACTTATCATCAATTTCTAGTGTGTAATAAATTATCAGACTTGGAAGGAAACAAGAAAATGTAATCTAGAGTCAAGAAAAAAATGAGAAAAATGTCATCTAATAGAAATCAGCTTCTAAATGATTCAGATGTTAATACAGCAGATAAGAACTTAATAAAAGTGTCACAAGTATGTTCAAGGACTTCAAAAAACTAATATCACAATGACAAGTAGAAAAATATCTTAGTAAATAAATAAAAACAATAGAAAAGAACTAAACAGAAATTTTGGAATTGGAAATTATAATATCTAGAATGAAAGGATAATTAGATAGATAACTTTTCAAAGTGTTTTAGAAGTCACGCACCAGTGACTCATGCCTGTAGTTCTAGCTACTCAGGACAGTAAGATCTGGAAGACTGTGATTCAAAACCAGACCAGGCACCAGTAGTTCATATTTATAATCCTAGCTACTCAGTAGGCTGACATGAGTATCATGGTTCAAAGCCAGCCCAGGAGGAAAGTCTCTTATCTCCCAGTAACTACCAAAAAGCCAGAAGTGGAAGTGTGGCTCAAGTGCTAGCATTGAGAGGAAAAAAAAAAACCTCGAGGAGAGCATCTAAGCTCTAAGTTCAAGCCTTTGTACTGACACACACACACACACACACACACACACACACACACACACACACACACACACACCAGCCAAACAAGTCTATGAGACTTCATTCTCAAATACCTAGCAAAATGCCAGACTAGAGGCATGACTTAAGTGGTGGAGTACTAGCTATGAGCAATAAAGTGGTTGAGCAAAACATTCATAAAAGAAGATTGGATCTGTAAGCTTATTAATAAACCATTTTAAAATCCAATCTGAATGAAAAGAAAACAAAAAGATTTTCAGGAAGGAACAGAACTTCAATATTGAAGGACAATTATCGAGTCTCCAACTTGCATGTATTTGAAATCCTGGAAGGCAAAGAATTTCTGTGAAAAACATTAACCTAGAGACCTAAGAAGTTCAGCAAATACTAGGAAGTATAATTATGATGAAAAGGAAATACATTTGACCTTTTAAAACCTCACCAAGATACCGAAAATGCAAGTCACAGAATAGTAAAGATATAAATAAGAATACATTACAGAATACATAAAATTCCTACAAATCAGTAAGATTAAACAAACTTCCAAGAAATGGGTAATAGATACATCACAAAAACACGAAATCTATGTGGCTCATCAGCTTCTAAAATGAGCTCATTCTCATTAGAACTCAACAAAATACAAGTTAAGACCAGCATTAGGAAATAAAACTATCAAACTTCTCTTCAAATGTCTCTTTTTATGGTGTCAGGAGTGAATCCAGGGTCTTGCACAAGCTAAGCAAGCATTCAGCCACTGAGTTACAGCCCTAACAAATGACATTCTTAAGAAAAGAAGAATATAACCCATGTTCTAGAAGAAAGTATTCACAAAATATATCTGATTTTAAAAATGCATCCAGAAGAAAGAACTCTTCAAATAAAAAATCTAAAAATTGGTAAAAGATTTATATACTTTACTAAAGACAACATTAAAAATGCCAATATATAGGTGCAAAAGTTCTCATCATCAGATACCATTTTGTATTAATTAACAGTAAATTCATATACAGTATATCACTATATGCATGCACACACATGCCCTAGAATATCTTTTTTTTTAAATAATGGTTTTGTTTTATTCCAGTGCTGGGGCTTGAACTCAGCATCTAAGTGCTGGCCCTTGGCTTTTTTGCTCAAGACTGGCACTCCGCCAATTGAGCCACCACTCAACTTCTGGATTTTGAGCAGAACTTTCCTGCCAGGGCTATCTTTGAACCTCAGTCCTCAGATCTCAGTCTCTTGAGTTGCTAAGATTACAGATGTGAGCCTGTGGTATCTGGCTTAGTATGGAAATTTGTAAAGATCAAATCTACCACATGTTGACAAGGATGAGGAGCAACTGGAACTCCCATAGACTGCTGGTGGTTAAGTGTGAAACGGCAAAAGCACTTGGAAAGACAGTGGTTATTTTCTTCTAGTTAAAATGACATCTTCCCTGTCATACAGGATTATTGAAGTATAGGAAGATTTTAAATTGGTGCAACTAAACCATAAATACAAGCATATCTCTCTATACCGTGTTTCATGTTACCACATTTTGTACATAATATGTTTTTACAACTTGAAGGCTGTGGTGACTCTGCTTCCAGAAAATCTACTGGTACCATTTTTTTAACTTGGCTCAAATGATTGTTAGCATGTTTTAGCAATAAAATATTTTTATTCAAGTATGTACATTGCTTTTTTAGGCATAATGTCATAGTATAGTTAATAGACTAAAGTCTGTTAAAGACTAAAGATAATTTTTATATGCCCTGGGAAATCAAGCTCTCACATGATTCTCTCTCTTGAGACATTTACTTTATTGCAATGGTCTGCAACGGAACCCATACCTCCAAACGTAAGCCTCATATCAATTACAGATCTGGCAGGCACCAGTGGCCATTCCATGTAAAGGAGCAAAGAACCAATAAGGACATGTTTCTTTTTGAAATGTCAGTTGATGAATGGCTCCGTGAGCCCTACCATTTCTACCTGGGAACACCTTTCACCTTTGGCTTAGGTTTTGATGGTTGCTCTTTTTGGAATATTGTAGTTAATTTTGGTTTGGTTTCTGGCTATCATCTGAATGGTTGCTTTGGGGGAGGGGGAGGATTCTTTTATGCTGCTGGGTTAAAGGAACCCATGGCTTTGTACATACTGGACAAGCAATGTGCCACCCAACCCTTGCTTTACACAAGCAGAATTCAGTGTCCAGCTTCCAGTTTCCAATTTCTAATTCCTCTGCTGCTCCCGCCCCTCAGGCAAGGTCCTTGGGAAGCCAAGCATTTCCCTCAGAGCAAGAGATCTGGACTCCATGAGAGACTAAGCACAGTCTTGTCTTCCCAGCACTAGTCCAGGTTGGCCATGGGCCAGAAAGGTGAAGAGCAGGTGCTACGGGTGAAGAACTCCAATACTACTGCTACTGCCACTGACAGTGAGCACTGGCCACATGCTCGCTGGAAGGAGCACTTGCTTCGTTCTCCCTGTGTTCTCCAGAGAGTTCTATCTCCAGGAGGCAGGACAAGAGGGTCTGAGACAGGACCAGGAAACACAAGTAGAAGGGCACATTACTGAGCTGGCCATGGCTTCATGACAACAGGGGCCCTTAGGGTCACAGGACACCTGCCCCAAGGTGGTGGGAAGTCATTCCATCTCCAAGTTCAACTCATCCACGGGCACCAGCTCCCACTGGTCACAACATATGGCCCCCCCAAGGTGCTTGGTTGTTGTTTTCATCCTCTAAAGTTACTTTTAGACTAGAGGAGTAGCTCAATGTATCTCATTTTTGTTGTTGTTATTACTGATTGTAGGGCTTGAATGCAGACCTGATCACTATCCCTGAGCTCTTTTGCTCAAAGCTGGTGCTCTACCACTCTCCCTCACAGATCCACTTCTGGTTTTTGAGCTGTTAATTGGAGATGAGAGTCTCACAGGGACTCTTCTGCCTGAGCTAGCTTCGAACTGTCATCCTCAGATCTCAGCCTCCTGAGTAACTAGGATTACAAGCATGCGCCTTTCTCTCCTGATAATGATGATGTTGATGATTATTGCTTTAAGTAGTTGTACAAAGGGGTTTCAGTTCAACATGTCAGTTTATAAATACAGTGCATCTTGATCGATGTCACCTCTTCCCCCATTCTCCCAACCCCATCCATCCCAAGTTACCTGGTTCCAGTTTCGCCTAGGTACATTGATCTCCTACCCATCTTCTCTTCATTCGTCTACTCTCCTTGACCTCACTACCCACCCCCACACACACGCATACACATTCACATACGCATATACACACATACACACATACACACATTCACATACACATTCACATACGCATATACACATACACACACATACACACATTCACATACGCACATACACATACACACATACATTCACATACCTACATACACACATACACACACATTCACATACACATATACACACACATACACACATACACACATTCACATATGCATATACACACATACACACATACTCACATACGCATATACACATACACACACACACATTCACATACGCACATACACACATACACACATACCTACATACACATACACATATACACACATTCACATACACATATACACACGTACACACATACACATATACACACATTCACAAACGCATATACACACGTACACACATAGACATATACACTCATTCGCATATGCACTTACATATACACACATACACATATACACACACTCACATATGCACATACACATACACACATTCACATATTCACATACGCATATAAACACATACACACATTCACATACGCATATACACACATACACACACACATTCACATACGCACACACACATACACACGTTCACATACGCACAGACACACATACACATTCACATATTCACATACGCATATACACACACACACATTCACATACGCATATACACATATACACACATACACATATACACATACACATACTCACACATACACAAGTATATACACATTCACATACACACCTTTTACATACACACATTCACACACATGTGCACATACACATATACACACATACACACATACACACACGTACATGCACACATATACACATACACACATTCACATACGCACATACACATACACACATACACATATACACATACACACATTCACATACACGCATACATATACACACACATACACACATACACATACGCATATACACACATACACACACTCACATACGCATATACACACACATACCCACCTTCACATACGCATACACATACATATGCACGTTCACATACACATACACACATACACGCACACACACATACACCCCTCAAGTTTCGGTTCCTGCTGATCATTTTGTTAGACTCTAGGTTAGTTGTTCAAAGGAGCTACCCCACCGAATCCTCCCCTCCCCAGGATGTCCACCCCTGGCACTGCAAAGCACCGCGGCGCTTCTGTGCTGAGTGCTCCCTGACCCAAGGGCAACAAGGAAGCTCCACGGCGGAATCAAAGGCAAAGAAGGCCATGGCGTAAGTCAAGTGCGCCTGCACCCGTGCCACAGGGCAGGGGGCGAAGCAAAGCCGCGCCACAGGCTCCTCAGGCCGAGGTGGCGGAGCAGCTGCGGCCGCAGCAGTGAACCCCAGCTCCGTCTCACAGCTCGCAGCAAGCCACCCTTGCAGTCCAGACAGCAAGGCAGGGCGCCCTCCGCGGTGTGGCCCGGTGTAGGACAACTGAGCCACCCATGCCAGGAGGCTGGGGAGCACTCTAGACCTTTCCCTCTCCTTTCTGCTCTCCAAATGCTTTAGATCCCGCAGGATCTCATTTCAAGAACCAAGCTCTGCTGTGTGCCTTCAGCCCGCGCTGCCGTCGCCAGCGGGACTCAGAGCAAGTCGCCATGTCCGCCCTTAGCCATGAGCTAATAGGCTAGCAGACGATGAGCACCCCTCAGCCAGGATCTGCCTGTTCAGGTGAGGGGCGGATGATCCCTTCCGTGTTCCCAGCAAAGAGGAGCAGCCCACGGCCACCTCCGCTCATTCCATTGGCTGCCAGCTCTCTTATTGATAAGTCACCTTCCTTATTGGCTCCTAGGTAATAAATAACATTAAATTAGCATCTCCTGTGGGAGAGAGGGAGAACTGGAAGCTTCTCATGCATATTTCATGTATTCGACTGCGCTTTCCCGATGAGCTCACCAGAGTTCAGAGTATTTAAGTAAGCTACGTGAAGTCACACAGCTGGTGAGGGGGAAATCAGATCGCTCATTCATGCTCCCCCGTGTGAGATTCCCCACTTCCTCCCTAGAGGAACCGACTGTAGGTTTACTCAGCTCTCCTTCCCGCTCCAAGTCTCTTCTTGCGTCATCATTGTCAGCAACAAAGGCCAAGAGATTTTCCTCCATCTGACCCCGTAACAGGTATCTCTTATCTGTCAGGACATGTAATTCACTCCATTGCTCCCTACTCCCTTTTCTGCCTCATGTGTGTGACAGCCTGGCTTGTGACAGCACACGTCTCTCCCACCTCCATCACCACAAAGGCCCACACTGGCTCCTTTGCCTATTGGCCTCGGGACCCGTGGGTGGGCGAGAGTGGCCACAGGGGTTCAACAGCCATCCTGGTCAGAACGGGTAGGACGGGTAAGAACTCGGGGAGTCTGATGGCATGGCTTGGTGGGGGGAAGCTATTTTAGAGAGCACACCCCATGCGTGAGTTTACAGATCCTGGGAACCAACTGAGGGCGCGAGACAAGCGCCCTGGCCCACTTCACACACTCTGGGCGTTGCCCCACAGGCTCTTAGGCTGGGCGTGTAATCTCGTTGGAGCCAGGCGGGGAGCGCCCCGTGGGGCCCCCCTCCCAAAGCGCAAGTTCATATTCAGAGATTGCCACAATACCGGGCAGGCCCTGAATCACGCGTGTGACTCACTTGTCAGCCGATTTCTCTGCAGAAAGCTCTTAGCAGTTAATTTCTGGCTAATTTATTATCCTTCAGCTAAGCCCTACAGCGCCATTAGCTAGGCTCCTGACACGACTGAGTGAAATATTGTCTAATTTATTATCTTATTACTCCTCTGGAACAGGATCAATTAATTACCCATTAAAGTATTTCAGCTGCAGAGATTTATTAGGGGCCCTCTGCATTTTAACAGATGATTAGTTATACATGTTTGTTTGCTTGAAGAGCAGAGACTAGCAAATGAATAGAGGCGATGGAGAGAAGGAGAGAGAAGAGAGGAGAGAGGGTGACGGTACGGCAGCAAGCAGCTAATGGATCTCCTCTGACTCCGTGAAAATGGAGCAGTCAATGACAAGAATTATCGACTCATTCACTTGCGGTTTTGAGATAACCATATGTACAGGGGAAGAGGAGGGGGGGAGGAAAAAACCCTCACTCAACTGCTTTTTCCATTCAATAAATTCGCTTCAGAATATATTGGATTGGGGTTTGATGGCTATTTCGTGTTTTGCAGAGTGCTGACACTGGTATGATTCAGTAATTATTGTTTCTTTTAAGTTATTGCTGTAATTTTGCTCTCTAAGATCCCAATCAATTTCTGCCTCTCAAGGGCACGCTTGAAAAGCGATATTTGAAAACAGCCCTCTGATAGATTGTGCTGCTAGACAGTGGCTGAGACAAATAGCCTAATCTGGCACAAATTAGCTCGGCTTCCACAGATAGTTTTATACAGCAATGTAAATTATATTGTCAGGCCTAGTCACTTTCCTGCTTAGAGCACAGCTAACAAGGAACCATGGAGACGTGATTGGTGCTGCTGCTCACTCCTGGGGCTGCTGCAAAGCCATTTGTAAGGAGAGAGAGAGAGAGAGAGAGAGAGAGGGAGAGAGAGAGAGAGAGAGAGAGAGAGAGATCGGGTCACAAATGCAAGGTGGTCAAGCAAAGCCAAGCTAGAACAGGAGGCTTGAGGTAGGCGGGCTCCCTATAGGACTGATGTCAGCAATTGGAAGTCGAGGCTCTGGAGTGCGGGAGGGGCTGGTTCGATCCCTGGGAGACCTGGGAAAGATGCCGCCGCTGGGTAGAGGGCAGGCAATGGCCTGGCAATAATTTGCTGGGACACAGCAACCAAGAGGAGGTGACTCCAACCTCCAACTCCTCTCAACCTGGAGAAATGGTTTCCCCTGGGCTGAGCGGAGGAGGAAGATATGCTGAGCTGGGGGAAGCAAAGATGTGCTGAGCAGAGCTGGACAGAAATGTGCTGAGCAGATGGCCCCGCCGGCTGCTCTGACTGCCCCATGAAGGATCCGCTGACCAGCGCAGCACAGGTCCCTGTGGAGCCTTGTCTGACATAGGACTTCTCTGACTGGCATTCAGAGCCCTCCAAACTCAATCCCACTCACCCTACCCAGCCATCGTCCCTCACTCTTCAGCCCCAGGCTGGTACCTGGCAGATCTATCCTGGTAACTCAGGCAGATGGATCCTGGGCACTATCCTCCACAGTTGACTCCTGTCTCTTTCTCCTCTCTCTCCTATTTGGTATCCTATGTCTCCTCACACCGAATGGGCTTTGCTTCTTTGTGGCTCCTCTCAACCTTCTTCCAAGCTCCATTCTCATGCTGCTCCTGGATCTGGCCTGGACACTGCTTTGCTGTCACTTGCCATCTGCCCAGTGGAGTCCAAGCTCTCCCATGTCTGACCCTTAGTTCTCCAGGTGCTGAGGCAGGAGCAAGACCACCACTACCCTAACTGGCACCTGGAATGTTCCAGCCCAAGGACCACAGAACCATTCTGGGGGCTTGGATGTGGGGGTAGCTAGTGATGGACCAAAACAAGGTACCAGAAGTTCTAGAGGCAGAGTGGACTGTGGCCTTGCTGCACACGCAGGTTCGTGGAGAAGGGCTGTTTCTTCCTATCCTGAGCCCAGGCCCTAAAGAATACTGGGCTTGGATGTTTGAACTGCGCATCCTCCAGGCCACTAGGGCTACACTTCATCATCAAAGACCCCTGTTTACAGAATGACTAAATGTATGTGTCTCACAAAGACAATGAGCACTCTTAACAGGAAGCCTTTTAAAAGACATAAAACAACTTTTCAACAAACAAATGTCCTGGCTTCCTAGTCTAACAATAGCCTAATAACCTTCTCTGCTGTCAGGAAAGATGTAGTTTCAGATTTAGTCTTCTCTGCCCAGTTCAGTCCTCCTCCGACATTAAAGAGCCAGGAACATTCACTTTTCTGCCTCTAGGGGGAAGGGAGGGGCTGTATGGCTACATCTCCTTCATTGGGTTCTCTGGGGAAGTGAGAGTCACAGGCCTGGATGACAAGGGACAGCATTAGCGAGGATGGTGTGTCCGGTCTAACCTGATAAAAATATGCTGTCAGGGAACGTGGAAGAAGGAACTATCTGGGAAGAGGAAGATCAGCAGGAAGGGTAAGGGGAAGAGAAGATCATCGGAAGGTCAATACGATAAAAAACTTATTATATGCATACATGAAAATGTCTTAGTGAAACCCATTCTTGTATATATTAATAGCACGAATGAAGGGTTGTTTTTTTTTAAAAAACAATACTGTTGTTAGGTAGAAGCAGTCTTGTGTTTATTTAACCTTACCACCTGACAGATAACTCGTAACTATGCAACTTGCGTCTTCTAAATTAATTAGGCAATGCTGTTAAAAAAAAAATTAAGTGTGCTAGCACAAATACCCATATGAGTTTGTCACTTACACGAATCCTAAGCAGCACCTCTAATCCTCCAGGCAGTGATGGAAGCCCAGCATCCTTCCATCTTGTGGCTCCATTGTCCCAGAATGCAGTTTCCACACTTGCTGTGGAAAAGGAAAGAACATGGGAGTTTACCTGTGGTTTAATTTTCTTTGTCTGGGCCATGCCTGTCATGGGACTGCCATACTTATGCTCCCTTTGAATTGATGAGAACTAAGTAATCATAGATATACTCCCAGATGCAACTTTGCAGCATGATCTGGACAGCTCACAGAAATATCTCTGCACAATAGAAAAGAGGCAGAGGCAGGAATGGTCAGCAGACAACTGTCGTCTCTTCCATGTATCCCATTTCCTAGATAAGGGGACTGAGATATAAAATCCAAAGTCTCACCGCTAGTAAGTAACAGAGTTAGAATTTAAACCCTGGTCAGTCTTATACCAAAGCTTATGGCTATACCAATTCGTCAAATTATACCACACAGGAAAACAATCCAATCAAGGACATATGGAAGTGGAGATATACTTCAAGTCATAGAGTACCATTGTTAAGTAGAAAAAGCCAAGCAAGAGTACAAAACCCTGAGGTCAAGCCCCCCCCCCACCAAGAACACTACCATTTCCTCCATAAAATGAAACAAGAAAGAAAATAGACTGTAGAGTACATGTCATTTGTTGCTTTTTCCAAGACTCAACATGAGGATTAGTGTTAGAACACTTATTTCTTAGTGGACTCCTAAAAACTAACTCTTGAACTCAGCAAACAGAGTTAGATTTGTCTCCTTAAAGAACAGTGGCAGAGATAGCTACCCAGGTTTTGAAAATGATGAAACTAAGGAGTAAGAAAGTTAAATAAAAAGTTAAGTCACACAGCTAAATTAGCAGAAGGCAAGATGGAAACCTCGTGTTCTCACTCCAAGCCAATGGAATAATCCCAAGGCCACAATCCGCCCATCCTACCGGGCTTCACACAGCAGAAAAGGGAATCGGCAATCACCAAGTCCTCCACCATTAGTCTTCTTGGAGTACTGGTTATTTCCTGAATATAGAAGATGAAGATTTGTAAAGAGCCCACTCTTTCTTTCCCTAAATGGCCCACAAACAATAAGATAGAAGACTCAGCCAGTATAGAAAATGGGAAAAGCTGCCATCAGTTCTTGAGTGGGAAGGACAATGGTCACTGAACTCAAGGATTCTGTCCTGCCTTATTTCTATCCCCCAAGGTCATTGTAGCACCTGAAAAGAATCTATTGAGAGCACTAGCTATCTACAGGACAGTGCACATCTGAGTGAGTCAATAAATGTCGCCTCCATTTTCCCACCAAACCTAGCAGCAAGATGACTTTCAGACAGAGAAAGCCAACGGAAAATATTTGTTTATTGGCTTTTTTCTATAAGCTTCTATAAAATTCTTTTTTTATAAAGTTTCTGAAAATCAGTTGTTACTCAATTTGTTATTGAAATGATCATGCCAAGATTTTGTGTAAGTTTATCCATTTCATCAATATTTTTTCTTTTCTCTAGTGATTACCATTTTATGGAAAAAGTTAAGAATACTGCAACTATACAGTTCCCTGTACCCTCTGTCCCTATTACTTATGCTATAGCTCATTTGTATTCATCTTTACTGTGCATAAGACCCAAAAGACAATGTTATAATTACATTTGCAGAATTTAAGAAATAAAAATGGTGCTTTATATTTACTTCCTATATTTTCCATTTTAATGCTCTTCCTTCTTTCCAAAAGTACAAAATCAAAACCACTTTCCATTGGATATAATTTCCTTTGACTCTAAAGAACTCCCTTTAACATGTGATTTCATATGGGTGTATTAGTCAGCTTTTTGTCTCTGTAACCAATACCTACGATAAATCAACTTAGAAAGAAGAAAGGTTTATTTGGGCTCCTAGTGGGTTTCAGTCCACGGTCATTTGGTCATTCCTTGGGCCTGTGATGGAACCACAAACCACCATCAACTGTTATGATTGAATGGAGTCTCAACCAATGAACATGAAAGTTCAATGAGCTCAATATCCAGGTTGGCCTTAAACACTGATCTTCCAGTCTCCACATCCAAAGTAGCGAGGATTACAGGCTTGAGTCACCACACCCAGCCAACACTAGATACTTTATACTGAACCATCTTCAAGTTCACTGACTCTTTCTCTGTCATATTCATTCTGCTTTGGGGAATATTAGTGCATTGTTATTCCAAATACTCTATTTTTAGGTCTGTTCTTTTTTCTGTGGTGATATTATCTTTTTCCGTTTTTTTTTATCATATTTTCTCTTATACTAATCAATACAAAATCTTTACTTTGAAATCTTTACCAAATTTCAATATTTGGATTAAGTAGTCTTTACTAACTCTATTTTTGATTGAAAATAGTTCAAACTTTTTGGCTCTTGTCCTACATGTTTTTCAGTTTAGGTTCTTGACATTGTGAAGGTTGTGTTGTAGTTTTTCTGAATTCTGGAGATGAGTATTGAGTTGTTATTATGGTTGTTGCCACCACAGACAACTAAGTTGGTTGGACTCAGATTGCAAGTTCAGTCTCCTGGGTAGCATTTCAACTCTCAGTTTAATCTTCTATCTTTAGCTGAGCTACTTGGACTCTACTCCACACATGCTTGATTCAGAGCTTTGGGAAGTCTATATTTAGCAGTTGTTGTTGTCCAAAACTCTGTCATCTGAATCTTCAGGCCAGAGGTACTTCAGGTTTCCTATCAGAGTTTAACTATCCCACGTGGTCTTGGCTTGGATAGGGCCATGGTAGATAGGAAACTTACTTCATACCCTTTTTTCCTTCAAGTGTCAATACCTCTGAAGAATCTTCCATATTTTGTTTACTTTCCAGTATCTACATGGCCTTTTAAAGTTCTGTCTATAGTTGATAACTAGTGTCTCTTTATAAAGGGGTGATCTGAGAAGAGCCTTCTTAACCATACCAGAAGTAGAAGTCTACCAATATGTTTGGAGAGGGTGGGAGGATGAGGAAGAGAAACTACCATAGTAACAAGACCAGCTCCTAATTCCTTATATTACAGCATTTCACAAAACTTTGCTTCAAAGGTAAAAAGGAACGTTTGTGGTATGAATGTGGAAGGACAAATCCAGTTATAAATGTAGACATCTCTGAGGCTTTCACACATGTTATGCCAACAAACATGGCCCCTGTATTCCAGGTAGAGAATTTTCAACCCAGACTCAATGGACAGTACATGTCAAAGGTCTTCCAACATTGATGAATATGAATATATAGACTGTCTCTGTACTATCGTAAGCATAGTTATTATTAATAACCACTATTATGAATGCCAAATTGTATCATACAGTGACTCAAATCATCACAATTCACATTTTAATCACCTTCATTTCATATAATCAATGTTGTGAAGCATAAAACAATCAAGTATTTTAACCTTCACACTAGCTAAGACAAATGCTTACTATGAACCTCAAGTAACTTACCTATAAAAATGAGCCTCCAATGTTGCCATAATGATATGATATAAGAAACCCTAATAGAGAATTTTACTCAAAAAAAGCTAGTACTTTTCAGAGGAAAAAACTTAATATTAGAATGGTTAAATAACTTTTGCATCATTAAGAATTTATACAAATACTCAAGAGGCAGAGGTAGAAGATCATTGTTCAAGATTGGCCTAGGCTAAAGATTAGTAAAACTCACGTTAAAAAAAAAAGTGAGATGGCAATGGTGATGGATGCCTGTCACACCTGCTGCCTAGAACATGTAAGTGGGAGCATTACATAACCCGAAAAACTACCGAAGTAATAAAGACCTGGGAGCGTGGCTTCTTCGTGAGTGAGCCATGAAGGAGGAGGAGAAGGAGGAGGAAGAGGGAGATGAGAAAACGGGCCCTATTGTGTCAGAATTAAAAGTGTTTTACATGACCTACAGGCAACTCTGAAACCACCCAAAGTTAAAAGAAGCAAGATCCTCAGAGCAGCAAAAATGTTCCCTCTTACAATTATCAAAAGTTTAGATCTTAAAGGTAATTCTTCCTAACCTAGTCTTAAGGCCTTCCTCTGGGGAAGCTCCATCTTGGATGGAGAAGCTGTCTGGCTCCAGGATGCCAAAGAAAGCACTAGCTTCGCCTAGAGAGAGGGAGCCTGCGGAGACGGTGGGCTGCCCAGCGTCGTCAGGATTGCAGTTAGATGGTCAGATGGACTGACAAGAGCACAACATTTGGGCAGGGAAATAGTTAAGGCCCTTTCAAGCCAATGACAGAGCACCCCGCTCCTTGCCTTGCGTGGACAGGAGAAATGTCCAGCTGGGTATTATTCATACATGTGATATCTCAAATTTCAATCAAGTCCTGAGTTATAGTAAAACTTCTTTGTCAAACCTGTCATTAGTGGGTTTAGGGTTCTTGAGACATATACACAGACCTCCCACATACCCACATAGTTACTTAAAGTGATCGTTGAATTCACTTAAGAGCAATTATCTAGTCTGCTGGCCAGATTCCACCTCTCTCCTATAGAATACAGCATGTTTTATTGTTTCTGTTTATTATCACATAATTGTTGACTTATAGGTTGGTGTAAAATCTTAGTAACATTGCCAGACCACTGCTGTATACATTCCTTCATTTATCTATTCAACAAATAATTGTCAAAGGGCTGCCTGAGTCAGACACAGAAGGCATAGATTTTGTTGTGTTTTATGTTCTCTATGGCACCTTAACATAGTGGACAATGCCTAGTGCTAGACTCAGTGAACTGAGCTCAGGTTCTGGCTCCTGTATCTACTCATTGAAGATTTTAGTTAGATTCACTTAACAGAGTCTCTGTTTGCATGTCTCTAACAGGGCCTTGTAAAGATCAAGTTAAAAGACTTAAGTAAAAATGTTAAAATTATAAAATTATGCATAAATATAAGCTATCATTACCATAATTAAATATATCTTTAAACATTCTGTTCATAAATATAACTAACATTTCTGTTTATTGCTATTTTTCTTTTACTACATGTTCTTATTAATTTTTGTGAATATAAGCTACTGTTATCATAATATCTATGCAATACATCATTATGGAATCCTTGCATAAGCAGTATTGAGTATAAGGGTAAAGGAACTACTTGAAAGTTGCACTTTTCTGAGTATGTTTATGTATAGGTGGCAAGGGTAGTGGGGCTGAAACTCAGGGCCTTGCACTCTGGCTTGGCTTTTGAGCTCAAGGTTAACACTCTGCCATTTGAGCCACACCTACTCTCTGGCATTTTGATGGTTTGATGAGGGAGATAAGAGTTTCATGGACTTTTCTGCCTTGACTGGCCTCAAAAGTCAGTCTACAGATCTCAACCTAGTATTACAGATGTGAGCCCCTGGCCTCTGAACCATTTCATGTATTTTATTCATTAAATAAAGAAGGAAGCCTAGTTTTCTTAGAGTATATGATAGAGTCACAGATATAGATCCTGGCCACTTAAATATTGATCAGTGTTAGTAAATATGAATTATGAACTGCTGTAGAAGCACAGAACAAAGAGATGACCTAGAAGAAATGAGAGAGGTCTTGATAACAGGATCATCTCTGAACTGAGCTCTCTGAAGGATTAACAGTAGTCAGTCAGACAGGGAAGGAGAAAAGAGGACACACTTTAACACAGAGAAACCCGGAGCCAAGAGGTAGCATAACTGATGTCAAGAATCAGGGCAAGTCTAAGTACAAGTCTAAGTCAAGACTAAAGAGAATCAAAGACTGGAGAGAACCAAGTCAGGAGGGTTGAGGTGAGGCTGGCAGAGGTGAAGAATGTGGGTTAATGAAAAGCCATTAAGTGTTTTAAGCAGAAGCAATGGGATCCCAGTTTCATTGTTACAACATAACTTTAAAGAAGTTCACAGCCACCTGTCCTTCTGCAATACTCAGAAACCTCGACTAGATTGTGGAAGAGAAATAAGTTTTTATCCCAATTAAGCCATTGTATTTTCTATTATCTTTGTTACAGGAAATTAACCAGTGGAGTTGACTAGTACAGAAGAAGTCAGGACAGTCAGAAACTTGCAACACGTTAAAAAAAATGGAAACTGTGACAAATAAATAACATGGCTCAAAAGAAAGAGAATAGATTGATAAGTCAGACACTTGGTCAAACTCTCCAAAGAGAAATGAACAGGAAAGATGAAGCAATGGCCCAGAAGGAAGGGCTCAAATGCAGCAAAGACACACAAGATGAGTGTGTGTGGATTCAGCGTCTTACAGGGGCTTACAGGGGCTTCAGGGCCTCACAGCTAACGGGGAGCAGTGTCAGTGCATGGCGGAGACCAGAGGCCACAGCCAAAGAGGCTGGGAAAGAGCTGAAAGAATGTGTACCATGGCACTCAGAAGGGAGCCTGGAAAGAAATGGGGAAGGACAGTTGAGCTAGAGTAGCATTTTATTAGATGGAGAGACTGGACATGTGTAAGTACAAAAGATGAAGAGCGTGTATAGAGGCTGGACTTCTAGAGGACAAGTAAGTAAGCAAAGGTGGAGGTTTCAGAGTGGAGGAGCTGACCACAGAGAGGAGGGAAAGAAATGGCTTCCATCTTCACAGAGGGGGAAGAGCTCATCCTGCCACAACCTGGGTCCACGCCCACAGCCTGTCACCTCTTACCAAAGCCATTAAAGGGGAGTTTTTCAAATAAACATGGGTAATGAGGGCCTTTCTTTTGAAGAATTTTGAAAACAACCTAATTAGTGGGTGTTGGATTTTGGAACTGTTCCCATTATTCTATGCATACTAATATGTCTACAAAATACATCTCAACAAACAGGGACAGGCAACACAGCTGCCATGAAGCCCTGGGTTCAATCCCCAGTACTGCAAAATAATAATAATAATAATAATAATAATAGTAATAATAATAATAATTACAACGTGCAAGTCACCATTCAAAACTGAGATGAAAAGCCCTGCAAGGCAGAATTTTTATTATGTAATTTTTAATTGAAGTCTCATTACTTAACAGACACACAATAAGTATTCCAGGATTTGGTTACACTGAAGCTGGAGACTTTACACAGAAAAAGCTGTACCACCAGCAGATGCCCTTAAATAGCCAACAACCATGGAGCATTTAAACTTTGAATATAAGTTTGCACTGAATTTTTGGATATAAACACACAGCATTTTGAATAATTATCATATAATTTATCTTTCCAAAGTTTTAGAGACATACAGTTGGCCCTCCATATCTGGGATTTCTGCATGGATTCAACCAACTGTACAGTGAAATTATTCAGGGGAAAAGATTATGTGTACTGAATGTGTCCAGACTGTTCATTCTTGTCATTATTCTGAACACAGACTAGGATGACTGCTTGTGTAGCACTACACCGGGCTTGATATTACAGATAATATATCGAGATTATTTAATCTACAGGAGAATTACAGAAGGTTATACACAAAGGCCATGCCAATTTATCCAAGGGACTTAAGCATCAACAAATTTTGCATCCTCTATGAGGGTCCTGGACCCATTGAAGCTGAGATTTTTTGTTTAATCAATGAAAAATGTATCACTATTGGATAACATTCCAATAGCAGAAACATTTCTGAAAGAGGGGGAAGATGAGAATCTAAGCTGGCTAGCTAGTCAGAGAAAGTGTGTCCCTAGGCCTCAAGTCATTTGACTAGATGGACTTAATTTCGTATCTTTCAAGGTGAGTTCACAAAGCCCAGAGTTTACCTATTTATCTTGTCCCTAGAATGAGTTTTTCACTGAGGCCAAAAAGTGATTCTAGGAATGAAACACGTAGCTATGCACATCCTGATGCCAGTTTTTACTGCAGCAGTAAAATGCCCCCTAATCTACACTTGGGGCCTGAATTTTGCATCCATTCGCCCTTCTGGGCCCAGCAGCAAATGGGACTGTGACCTGCTATCAGCCCCTGAGCGCTGCATCTCACAGACCTGGGCCACTGCCCACAACCCTGGGGAGGACAGCTGGACCAGGTGGCTGCTGGGAACTCCAGCCTTCAGCCTACCAGCCTGCAGTCTGCCTGAACTGCAGACAAAGGGCCTGGAATGCGGAAACCTCACCTAGAGAGACTTGAGACCGTGGCCAATTTGCCCAAGGTCATTGGCCACAGCTCTCCACAGGCTGAGACCTGGATCAAGTTTTCCTGGGAGACCTCTCATTGAAGACATGGGTGCCTTTTCAAACATTGGGCCCCAGCCATTTCCACTTTTTCTACACAAGAGAGGAAAAAATATATATACATTTCTATTCATGAACTGTTTCCCTAAGGTAAGAATTTCTTTGGTAGGATTTGTCCCTGCATGACACGTAACTTTCCATTTTCCATCCTATTGTTTTACCCAGAAGCCTCAGAAGGTGGTGGGATCTTCAAATCTCATCCTTGTGTGACAAGTTCCTCGTGAACATTCTCACACCACCCTAACAGATTTATTCCCAGGTATCTTAACCTGCATGAATCCTTCCTAATTTATAAACTCACCCTCCAATACCCTACCCTCACCCCCATCCAAGGCCACAGGCGGCGAAGGACAGCCAGTGCTTCTGTCTTCTGTCCCCTTTGCGTGCCCCAGTACCGTACACATATGTACACACATAAACATACACATGCAGATGTAAATACACACACACACACACACACACACACACACACACACACACACAGCAGCCACACAAGCCAAAATAAGAAGAAGAAAGGGGGTGGGGGCATGCAGGAGAGGAGAGAACGTCCCTTTTATATCTACAGGCTGCCTCCAGCAAAAGCATTTCTAAATATGAGAGGTTAAATATATTGCTGCCATTACACTCTACAAGAAACACATTCCATAAAAACGAAGGTGCTGTAAATTATACAAATATGATGCTAACAAGCCAGGAAACGCGCTGCTAATGAGGTCAGCTACAGAACTCCCGCAGCGCAGCAAATCATGTGCCAATCCTGCATATGAGCTCTGAGCGCGGCGTTGGGTCAGCATTTTCTGAGCGGGTTTGAAACCTGCTGTTTGGTGTATGGTTTACACAGGTAGATGAAAAGTCTTCTGCCCCTTCCCCCTCCCTTCTCCCCTCCCCAACTTTGTTTATGTGTCAAATATCCAAGTCACCAGATGAGCACGCTCTGCATTAATGTACCTGACTATTATGTCTATTGTTTCCTGCTCAGAGTGGAGAATTCGTCACTCAGATGTGTAAATATTGGTTACAGTTTTGAAGCATGCAAGCTTTGTGTTTCTATCAGCCTGCTCCTGGAGGAATTATGCATGCTGTTGGCACTGGGTTTTGTACACACTGTATTTGCTAAAGCTCTAAAAATCAAATAAACATGTTCTCGGCTCCTGAATTATTAGTCCATTCACCATCTTTCCCCGTTAGGGGGGGAAACAATAAACACGCCGAAATGTGGCATTTAGGAACTGCGACAAGATTTCTGCATGGCATTTACAAGTTGGAGAACAATCAAACCAGTTTCCTAGGCCTTTGTCAAGCAGCCTTCAGCACAAAGAGCCAGGATGTGTTTGAACTCGCTCTTGACCTTGGAGAAGGAGACCTTCATCTCCAGTCGGGGTGCGTGCCCTCCTCACAGACAGCTGCCAGATGTGGAGATCAGTACTGTGCCCAGGGCCCTGGCAGATAAACCAGAACAAGATTCTATCCCTGAAATAAATCCTTGACACCCAATGCAGAGGCCAGAGTGCTATCTTTAAGAGCAGCTTAGCTGGGCACTGGTGGCTCACGCCTGTAATCCTAGCTATTTAGGAGGCTGAGCGCTGAGGATCACAGTTTGAAGTCAGCTTAGCCAGAAAAGTCCATGAGTTTCTTATCTCCAATGAACCACCCAAAAGCCGGGAGTGGAGATAAGATTAAAGTGATAGAGCCCCTGCTCCAAGTAGAAAAGCTAAAGGACAGCACCTGGTCCCTGAGTTCAAGCCCAGAACAGGCACAATTTTGGGGCGCCATGGAGCGGTAGGGACAGGCACTTTTCATAAGATGATGTCCAACCCATCATCAAAAGACTCCTCAGACTGGAAGCCATTTGGAAGGAGAGAACAGCCAGTTTTACAGTCCAATCCCACAGTTTCTTGGCACATTTTTTCCCATATCATGATCCAGGGCAATTAAGGTTTAACACCATTACCACTGAGGGTAAACAAGTAGAATAGTAAGATGTTTAATGTGAGATACTCAAAAGAATATTAGCAGGTAAATAGGATCACAAAGACATCTCATACCGCCCTCAGAGCTAAGCAAGGTGTTTGTGGAGTTTGAGTTTAAAGCCAACATCAGGGGTGGTGGGTAGCTTTTCCTGAACCTCTTGGCCTAGCCCTCGTGGAAGACACCTGTTTATACTCCATCTCAAAGGTTTTATTGAGTTTGTGAGCGCCCCACTCTAGGAGCCCTGCCGTGGATCTATTTGTATACACATATCGCAGGTTTTGGAAATAACCTCAGCACATAAATGCCATTATTTCCAACCGAGTTGGTGTAAACCATATTTACTACCCAAACACTCCACTGAAAATCGAGCTGCAAGGGAAACAGTAGCACTAGCAGCGTACAGAAACAACAAAGAAATCAGTGACAACCACAACCACAAATCACACAAATCCAGAAGGCGGCCTTGAGGGGGCCCTCGCAAAGAAAGGCAGCGCAAGGTGGCAGGAGGTGGCAAGGCTCCGTTAGAAGAAATTGAATTTCCCATTTCCTGCTCTGAGTTAAATACAGGCTGCACGCAGGGAGCACCTGGGGATGCAGAAAGGATTGGGGAGGGTGTGAAGGGCGGGGACCCAGTGAGAAGCTACCGTACACATCTCAATACCACATGTCCTGGAGAAGGGGAGCAGAGCCCCTGCGGTGCCTGCTGGGGGTTGTTACTAACACACACACCCTACAGCTCCCCACTGGCCAGCATCATCCAAGCAAAGGAAATGTCTCCTGGCAGCATCTCTCGAGTCGACTCTCACGTGGCCTTGGAAATACACATTGTTTGGCTTAGTGCTCCACCCAAGAAAAGTCAGGCCACGACAGCAGAGCCACACTCCCCTCCCACGTGGGACTTCTCAGGTGGCTCGTTGTTTCAACATTCACCAAGCACCTACTTTGTACTCAACGCTTAAAGTTATATGTCTGGTGGTACTCTTCTGAACCATACATAGACATACAAGAGGCATACATAAGACATTATAGATTAGTGCAATCAGAAAATAAAATGGTAGTTTAAAAAAATTTTTAAAGAAATTGATTGTTAAATAGGAAACCGACAATAGCTTTTTTTTTTCTTTTTCTCTTCTTTTAGCCCATACTGAGACTTGAACTAGGAGCCTTATACTGCTCTTTCTCAGCTAGCATGCTCAACTGGTGCTCTACCACTTGAGCTATGCATCCAGTCCGACATTTTGCTGATTCATTGGAGGCCTTTTCTGCCCTGGCTGGCTTTCAAACAAGATCCTCCAGGTCTCAGCCCTCTGTGCAGATGGGATTACAGGCATGAGCCAGCAGAATCCAGATGAAAATGAAAATAGCTTTCTTAAAAGTCAAGAGACTATCAGCCTAGGGACTGGGGTTATAAGTGTTAAGTCCCAAGTAAAGAGAGAACACTGCAGGCTAAGACAACTCAGGAAAGCTTCGAGGAGGAGGGACGAGCTGGGCATGGTGGTATACACCTGTAGTCCTAGCTACACAGGCATGATGAAGAAGGAGAATCATTTCAAGGCCAACCCAAACGAAGTTAGCTCAAGATCCTAGCTCCAAAACAAAATTTAAAATGGAAGGTTAAACACGAAATTAAAAGTGGAAGGTTAGGGGTATGACTTAAGTGTAAGCTCCAAGCTCTGAGTTCAAACTCCAGTGCTACCAAAATGAAAACAAAAATTGACTGTGAGTGTGGCTTCAGTGGTAGAGCACTTTTCTAGCAGGCTAAGCTGAGGAGGAAGAAGATCGAGTTCAAAGGAGGAAAGTAGTTCAGGGGAAAGGCCAGGGAGCAGGCTGAGCACGGCATAGGAAGTGGGCTAAGCACAGCATATCTGAGAAGTGACTTCTTCCAGTGACAGACAGGTAGGAGACAGAGGAAGGTACACTCGAGGAGGCTGTTAGTTGCCTTTGAATATTAACATGGGAGAATTGATTGTAGCTAAAAAAAAAAAATTACCTGTAATGAACACAGCGCATTCTTCATGGCCGAACAGTGTGTAATGGGGTCTTTCGTGTCCCTTCCTTCCTTCCTGGAACACAAGAAACCAGCATGGCTGCCTGCTTCCTCACTGGCCAGATGTGTGTGTGTAGAGAAGCGCAACAGTGGAAGGACAGACAGTTGGCCTGGGAGAAGGTACTGGAACGCTGGGGGAAGGTCAGCCATTTGTAATGGGGATGAGTAAAGAATCGCCGTAACTCACTGCAGACAAAGTGTAAAAATTTTTTTCTTCCATTTTACACCATTTTTATGAGACCTCTGTGTAGATGTAGCAGGCAAAGCCCTTGGCTCTGGCCCTTTGGGGTTGGCAGATTTATTGCTGAGTTTAAAAAAGAATGAAAACAGTCCAGCTGTCTAGCCAGGTAGAAGAGATTATCTATTCTTGAGAGAAACCAGAGAAAAAAGGCCTTCCATTGGTGAAGAGAGGGACCCTGCTTTGCCCAAAGTGGTTCACCCTGCTCTGAGGCGGAATACACCACTGGTTCCCTCTCATTCCTGCCAGTACTGGGGCTTGCACTGAAGAGCTGGGTGCTGCCCCTTAGCTTTGTATGCTCACGGCTCATGTCCTACCACTCAAACCACAGCTCTACTTCTGGCTTTTTGGTGATGCATTGGTGATAAGATTCTCATAGGCTTTCCTGAATAGGCTGGCTTCAAACCACGATCCTCAGATCTCAGCCTCCTGAGTAACTAGGATTACAGGCATTTATCATCGGTGCCAGGCTGACCAAATAGTTCTTACAGGCCTCTGAATCCTCCTCGGGCCTGGACAGGAACCACACTGTCTCTTCCCAACCCCTGCACTGGCTTTCTGTGGTGACTACTCCCCAGGCCTGTCACACCATGCCCAGGCCCCTGTGTGGTACACAGTGACCTTCCACCAGCCCTGAGAGGGTAAGTCCAGGCTCAGACAGAACCCCAGCCAGACACATGGACAGACCTGGGTCCCAAAGCTCCAAGCTCTCAGATAAGCCCAGGTCCACACACCCACGCTTGGCACAGCCCCTCCCCAACCAAGGCTCAACCCATCTTTGCATCAAATATTTCACAAGTAGGCAATTAAGCTTGAGGGGGCCAATCATGTCTTTTGCATATTAATATTGGAGACAGGATCCTAGTTGAAAGTGGCCTGTAACACCAGGCAGACAGCCACCGCAGGACAGCGCATTCCCCTATCTACAGGAACTTGCAAGGAAGGGAGAGCCTATGTCTGTGCTGGAGGGGGGGACGGGAGGGGGGACGGCCAGCCCCCGCCACCTGCTGAGAACATGTGTGCACTGCAGCTTTGGTGTCACTTCTCTTGGAACACAGAAAACCAGGAAAGGGTCATTTTCAGGGCGGAAAAAAAATGGCCCTTTTCACTAGGGCCATTGCAACATACAAAGTATTCTTCCACTTACTTCATTTGACCTTTTTTTTAATTTTATTTTAACGAATGCTGCTGATGTCTTCCTGTGGGGCTCGCAGAGCACCGGGCGTGGGAAGCGCTAGACCCACAGACCCTGGCAGACTAACAGGACGACGCTGTTCCCAGGCTGCTACAACGAAACACCTTAATTAAACTGGACAATTTATAAACACCAGAAGCTTGTTGCTCACAGTTCCAGAGGTTGGAAAGTCCAAGATCAAGGCACTGGCAAATTCAGTGACCACAAGTTTCTCCCCTCTCTCGAAGAAGGCACCTTTTTTTGAGTTTTGGAGTGTCAGAAGAGACAAAAGTCTCCTGGCCGGTTTTATATGTAAACACATTCTATTTACCTCCTACGTGTGTCTTCTAATCTTATTGCATTTGAAGATGATTACTGTTTGTGCCAGTACTAGAGCTTGAACTCAAGGCCTGAGCTCTGTCCTTCAGCTTTTTCTGATCAAGGATGGCTCTCTGCCATTTAAGTCACAGCTCCACTTCCAGCTTTAATTGGAAATAAAAATCGCACTGACTTTCTTGCTTGGGCTGGCATTGAACCTCAATCCTTCTATCTCAGCCTCCTGAACAGCTAGCCACTGACACCAGCCCAACATGATTTTTGAGGGGAAACGAACGCAGACCACAGCAGCTGGCCCTTGCTCAGGTAGGGGTTATGTTGATGTCATTGGATGATACTGGAATTAGAGCTCAAGGAAATCAAGTTCTAGTCCAGGGTCAGAGAACTTGTGAACTCCGTCTCAGGAACTAGCTCCATCTCTCAGGATCCTTGACCTGCGCATTCGTCACTCTGTACCCTCTGCACAGCCTCTGCTTCCTGTCTGGCCCTCAATTCTCCAGCCATCCTTAGAACACACTTCCTCCTTACTTCTCTTCTTCGGGGAGCCATGGGGCTGCTTGTGTGTATTAAAATTCCTGCCCCCAAGTACCTGAGCCCAAGAGTTACTTCGTTTCTGGATCCCTTAGCCTGAGTTAGCCATGGAGAATGGATTGGCTCTTCTTACTGACTAAATCTTCCAGGGCCATAGGCCTTGGCCCTCCTCTAGAATCTGAATCCAGATCTCCCCGAATGTGACTTATTTCCCTAGAAAATTGCACAAGGGGGAGCCTCGGTGCCTCTTCCCTTATCTTCCCCTACCTATCATTCTCAACCCCCATCCCTGCCCATCCTATGTGACCTCTCCACTTAGCCTCAGCCTTCAGCTCCTTGCCCTCCCTCTCCTCACTCTAGCCCCCCAAAGAAGAGAGGGGTTCGTGTTCACAAAGTGCTACGAGGAGGAAAACAGCCAAGTGCTTTCCAACCACAAGAAGAAAGCCATTTTTAATTGAAAAATAAGATCGTAGATTACATGCAAATCTTTATTGGCAAATTTCAATGGCCACCAAATTACATGCATGGCTGGGCTAGGCGTCTTGAGGACGCTCCATCGAAGGCTTGCCTGGGACGTGCCTAGGCAGTCAGAGACGGCATGTAGAGTGAGCCCCTAGGAGAGAACACTGGCATGAGGCCTGCTGCCCCCTTCAGCTTTGGAAACGCAGGCAAGGTTATCTTGGCTGGCCAAGGGCCTGGCAGGGCAGGAAGCGGAAAGAGTTCCACTTAGATCTGTCCCTTTGGCTTTCTGTCTTGCAAAAGCAGTCACCAGCAAGGGAAAGTTAGAGGGAGGGGAAATAGTCTAAGAGAAACAATACTAAAAATTACTTCCAAATACAATAAGAATGTCTTTCCTTTTTGCCTATTAATTTCCAAGTGAGAAAAGTAAGAGTCAGAATGTCCCTTTATGCACCTGAGGAAGAACCCAGAAAATGTGCGGCTATACATGCCCAGAAAAAGACTATGTTCCTAGATAGTCTCCTTACACAAGTGAAGCCTGTGTAGCAGGGTCCACACTGCGAGCCTGGGGGTGACAACACTACATGTATGTTGTCCTTTTGTCCACAGGTGTGGCTCACACTCTGCAAGTTCTCCATCTTGCTTTGAGAATGGGCAGGCCCCTCACCACTCCTGAGGAGGTGGCTTAAGACAGTCTCTCCGATCACAGTGAAAAGACCTTTGAAAAAGAATAGTGGTCATCCAATTGGATTTAGTGGCACCCACCTGTAATGCCAGCAAAGCAAAGCAAGAGGCAGAGGTAGGAGGATCTCAAGTTCTAGGCCAGCCATAGACAAAGTCCTAATTCCCTACCTCAAAAGCAAAAATACAAAGAAAAGGGCTGGGGGCAGGTGGATAGCTTGGTGGTTGAGTATTTGCCTAGAATGCACAAGACCCGAGATTCCATCCCTAGCACGGAAAAAAAGGAAAACAGATCAGTGACTCTTCATCCTGTCCCCTCCGCTCCCGGGCCAGCAGCCTTTAGAACCTCCTTCAATGTGTATTAATGGAAAGTAACACCTCATTCGGGGGAAAACTACAATACCATGGTAGATGTGGCTTAAAAGATGTGGGAACATGTGTGTAAAGTCTTTCCCTGGGGTAAAAGGTGCTTCTAGATCCTTTATTCCAGCAGGAGGCTGCTTATCACCAGATTGTTAAAATATTGGTCAAGACTCAAGACGTTAGAATATCCCAAGGAGAATCCATCAAGCAATCCTAGCTATGTATCGCAGCCACTGCTGGGGAAGGGGCGGCCCAGCCCTCATCCTGCCTGGGGTCAAGTCCCCAGACTCTCACTCAGGGTAGAGAGAACAAGAAGGAGATGGCGTGTGGGTCTAGTCTCAAAGCAGGGAGCCACACCATTCCATGAACCAGCACAAACCCCAGACCCATGGTCTCAACCTCAGTGTCTGGGCAGAGAAGTCTGACAGGCTGGACTGGCAGAGCAAAATGCCCTCCGCAGGGTCAGGAGCTGCCCAGCGAGAGCCATGTCTCACCCTGACTCCACCCCTGAAAAGCACGTGGGTGATGGGCTCTCCTGGCCTTATCTGCCAGATAGCTCCCAGAGGGGATGATTTATTAGGTGCAGAAAGCTGGCTGATAAATTTTACTGCAAGTCCCCAACAGAAGACTGGGGGTAGCAAGAGCCCGGCACAGGCGGCTCTAATGGAAAGTGCCGTCACCAAAGAGCAAAGCGTTATTTATGACTGTCTGTAATGCCGTTCGGGGGAAATTCATCATCGCTCCCTGTTCCGTGCATGTGGGGACAGCAGCACTGGGGGGTGGAGCACAAGACAGGTGGGGAGCAGCCAGAGCCTCGCTGGGAAACTGCTAGCGGGAGAGAGAGCAAGGCTGTTTCTTCCCTGGGCGCCCTAAGTCCCCTGGTCAAGCTCTGACCTGTGAGCTCCCCCTCCATTCTGCATCCCCAACTGAGCTCCACCCCCCAAAACAGGCACAAGAATGGCCATGCCTTATGTTCTGTCTGGAGCATCCGTTCAGGAAGCAGAGTTTACACCACGTGGCTTCTGTCCCCGGCAAATTCAGGGCACAAACAGAAGATGCCCTCCCACTGCTAAGGAAATGAAGACTTGGGGCCAGACAGTGGCCCAGCCCTATACCAAAATCAGCCCACGAGCTCGTGAGGCTGGATTCCTTGGTGGGCTCCAAGCCATTTTTCCTCCTGACGCCAGCTTGGCCCTGGTGGCGGAGCCCCTCTATCCAGGTGTCCTGGGTCCTCAGTGGGAGGGGGACAGTTGTGGGGAGCCCCTTCCTAGCCCATCTGTCCTCCCACCACATCAACAGGTGAGGTGCTGTCCTTCCCCATCGGATCTAGAGCACAGCCTTGATTGTCACCTGACTTAGAATTGAATTATTATTGTTTTGTCTGATGTTATGCTCAAATGAAGAGTTCCTTGAGGGCAGGGCCTGTGTTCTATTCATTCTTACCTCACCTCAGCAGTAAGCAAAGCTCCTGGTACATAGTAGCCTTGATAATGCTTGATAATAACATTACCCTGACAGACAGAAGATAACACAGGGACAGTGGCTCCATGTGTTCTCATTCGTCTGTCACCACGCAGGTATTCATAGAATTACAGAAGACCTGGTCCCCACCCAAGCATCACTCAACATGTATAATGAGAAGAGAACTGGATTAAGAGAAGGGTTGGGTTGTAGCAGGCGGCAACCCCACACATTCCTTGACTATATAAAGGGGCCAAATCAGATTTCACCATTAGCGCAATGATTTTGTTAACTCCTGTAATACATGTTGGTGCTCCAAGGAGTGAAGGAATGGCAGCGTCTGCTCCTTCCAGCTAACAGGACTTCAATGGCTGCAAAGTGTGTTGAGAAGTAGATCTAAGTTCCCAATCAATGGGTCTTGAGGCCAAGAGCCGTGCAAAAGTGTGTGTCTAATTGCCTTTACAATCATTCTGAGTTCCATTCTGCTGTTATACTTACGATGTAAATTTGAAAATGTATTGTCAACTTCTTTCACTCACTGGCTACATGTCCTTGAGTTGGGTCATTTTCTCCCTTGGGGTTTACTGTCTAATCTGAGAAATACGGGAGAGCAACGAGATGCTCCATTAAGTCCCTTTCCCTGCAAATCTTGTTCCAGTGAATCTTCTAGTCATACTGTCATCTGAGCAGCCCATGGCAGAAGTAGGGTACAAATAGGTGATCACAGTTCCCAAGAGCCCTAGCTGCACCTTGAATTTTTTTGCTTTAAGTCACTCCAACAAGAAATCTCAGAGCAGGTGGGGCTGGAATCCATTATGCCATTCTGCTGAGAAAAAGTCCTAACAACTCCAGGCCCTGAGAGGGCAGCCCAGGTATCTGGAGACTGGCCTTCATGTCCACCATCTAGCCATGCAAACAAGCAGGCATGAACTCTGACAACAATGCTGCCACCAAGACTTTGTCAGTCCCTTTGCCAGCTTCATGGTTGACATTTTCCCCCCAGAATCACGTCATTATAGATAAAAACGGGACCTCGTTGTCTCTGTTCTAAATTGCATGGAAGCTGAGCACAGTGGCGAAGTAACTTGTCCTGATCAAAGAGTGGCAGGGCTCTCTGGAAGCCAAACCTACTGATGAATTGCTTTAGTCCGCTTTTCATCACTGTCATTCCTGAGATAATCAACTGAAAAGAGAAAGGGTCTGTTTGGCTCACAATTTCAGGGCTCTCCATTTACAATCGGCTACCCTTGCTGCTTTGGGCCCGTGGTGAAGCAACACATCTTGGTAGGAAACTCATGGAGGAGCAAAGCTGTTCACCTCATGGCCAGGAAGTGAATGAAGGGAAGAGCTCTCTCTGTCCCCTCTAAGGACGTGGACCCAATGACCTAAAGACCTCCCACGAGGGAGGCAAAGACCAGGGACCAAACTTTTAACACAGGGGCTTTTGGGGTGCACTTAAAATACAAACTATGAACTTCTCAGTGCTCTTTCATCCACTGGAAGATCACCCTGCCTATTGGGCTCCACGTGGGTCCTTCTCCGTGTGTCTCTCCACATTGCAGGGGAGAGTGTGCGGTCATTCCATCAAAAGCCACATATGTAAGGACCATGCTGTTTTTCACTTGCTTGATTAATAGCAATAACAATAATCATCTCTTAACCTTCCAGAAATATGAATTTGAGATATAAGATCAATCCTGATACAGTTTAACAAACTTTTTATAAAGGTAGACAAAAAATACATCTGGTGTTCAACTTGAATTCAAGCCAATAGGGATGCCAGAACTTAACAGACCACTCATGCCATATTTAGTAAGAGTTCTTCTCAGTTTTGACTAGAGGTTTGCACCACTAATGATGGCTTTTGGTTTATGTTCCAACAATCTCACAAAGCACAATCTTTCCTAGAAATAGAAGTTGGAGTGTAGTAAATAAGAATAAGCATTTTAGCAGGGCAATGATGGCTTGCACCTGTAACCCCAGCTACTCAATAGGCTAAGATCCAGAGGACGGATGTTCAAAGCTAACCCAGGCCAAAAAATAAGAAGAAAAATGTCTGTGAGACTCTGTCTCCAAAATAACCACCAAATGGCAGGGCTAGAGAGATAGCTCAAGTGGTAGAGCTCCAGCCAAGCAAGTAAAGTCAAAAAAGCATAAAGACCTACTCTATATTGGCAAAAATAATAATAATAAACATTTGGAGTCAAATAAGCTTAGGTTCAAAATTCACATTCATATTTTGTGTCATTCAAAACAAGTTAACATTTATGAGCTTCCATTCTTTTTCTGGAAATACTGATGATTTTTTCATAGGATTACTTTAAAGAATTTATTAGACCATGTTATATAGTCATAGTGAGCTACCCAATGCAGAAAAATATGTATATTATGCATATTGTATGTATTTAAATGACTACAGCATGCAGAAAGCCAAGAGGACTCCAACATGGGTATATAGCCACTATATTTATACTGTTTTGGATGTTTTCAGCCCTTTGCACACCCAAGTTGAGCATTTTTCTGTCTTTCTTTCTTTCTCTCTTTCTTCCTTTCTCTCTCTCTCTCTTTCTCTCTTTCTTTCTTTCTTTCTTTCTTTTTGCTAGTCCTGAGACTTGAACTCAGGGCCTAGGTTCTGTCCCCAAGCTGAGTCTCTCTGTATTCTAGGCTTGTGCTCTACTACTTGAGCACAAGTTTCAGCACAAGTTTCAGCTTTTTCTGAGTACATTATTAGTCATAAAAGTTTCACAGACTTTCTTGCCAGGGCAGGCTTCGAACCATGATCTTCAGATCTCGGTCTCTTGAGTAGCTAGGATTACAGCATAAGCCACTGGTGCGTAGCTTCTAGGTTGAATATCAATGCCCAGAGTGACACTGCTGTGTTGGGAGGTGGAACTTAATGGAAGATGTTTACAATTAGATTAGTCAGGACTGACACCAATATTGTACAAGGAGCTGAACAAGTGAGTGGTCTCTCTCAGCCTTCTGCCATGAAGGGTACAGTTTGTCCCCATTTGCCCTTCCTCCATCCACCAAATGAGGTTCTCACCAAACACCAGATCGAGGCCTAGATTTGTGGACTTGCCAGTCCAGAACTATAAGAAATGCACTTCAGTTTTCACAAATATTTTTTACTATAGCAGCACCAAAGGCCAGAAGCTTCAAGACCATTTATCTTGGTCGTCATCAACTACTTTCTTCCTCTCAATTCCTCCCTAAACCCGACCCCAAAGCAAATATGTGAATATTCACATATAATAGTCATAATAATTCAGATATGTCCTAAAGACTAATCTCCATGAAACATGGCTCATGCTCTTCCAAATGACCAATCCCTTTGGAAATTACAAGTTCATTTCCAGTTTCCAAATGATTGCTGGGTTGTTGTTTGCTTGTTTGTTCGGGGGCTGTTTTATGTTCCATTTCCAGTGTGGTGTGCTGTTAGTGGAGCTTGGACTCAGGGCCTGAGCACTGATCCTTAGCATTTTCACTCAAGACTGGAATTCTGCCACTTGAGTCACAGCTCTACTTCAGGCATTTTGCGGGTCATTGGAGCTAGGACAGAGTCTCTGGGACTTTTCTGCCCGGATTAGCTTCAAATTGCAATACTCAGGTCTGGGCCTCCTGAGTGTTAGATCTGCCTGGGAGAGCAGCTCCTCCTCCCACTCCTCTTCTCTGGCCTGAGTCCCCAAAGGATCCCAGGAGCTGAGGCCCCGCCCTCATCCACTGTGGCCCCGCCTCCCGCCTTTCCCAGTATCATGAGGCTCCACAGGAGTCCCGTCCTCTTTTTCTCTTTCCCTTCCCCTCTCTGCTCACCTTATTTGTGCGGGCTGGCAGTTTGCTCTCCCCCCAATAAACTATTTTCTGCCTGTACCCTGTGGCAGGTTTCCTTTCTGGTGAACTTTACAATGAGTAGCTAGGAATATCGGTGGGAGACTCTGCTATTGGCCAACTGCTGTTTTCTTATGGCCTGGAATATAAGGCATGGAATGCAAGGCAGATCAGGCAAGAGAAATTAATATGACTTTTCGATTTTTCCCCCCTCCATCCAAATACATGGGGTAGGCCGGACATCCTATTATTTAAGCTCCTGGCTCCCACACCCACTTCCTGACTCACATAAGGTATCTGGTAAACTTGGTCCCAAGGCCAAGAGCTTGGATGTAATCTAAAATGAAACCCAGGAATCTGGATTATAAATAAGCCAGAGTGTCAGATATATATCCAGACTGAGAATTATTGACTCTTACAAACCAATGGTCATTTCCTATGTGTATTTTATTATATTTTTATCATACTTTATCATGTATTTTCTGACTCCTTGAATGAAAGATGTATACCATTAAATCACAGAGAGTGGGGGGAGGAGTGAAAATATCTTTAAGCTGGTCTTATAGCCCCATCAGCAACTTCCATTTGTATTTTGAGATTCTCACCTCACTAGATGTTATAAAATTCCTGCTTCTAGTCTTTGGGTTTCATAAAAATGCTATGCAGTATTTAAGACAGTAGTAAAAGTTTTAAGGCTTTAAACAGAAAAAAAAAAAAGCGAATAGAATTTATCTGATGTAGTACAACTGATTAATTGGTAGAAGCTTCCTGCAACACCAGGGAGACACTGGAGGAAGAGGCCCAGTCAGGAGGAAGGTGTGCAGGGCTCGATTAGTGATGACTAGCGAAGGCGTGGTCAGAGGCAAGCTCAGGAAAATGTCACTTCCTTCCAGCTCCACTTCAAAGCATGGTACTCCAAAGAAGGAAGAATACCACAACGGATTTGCAAATCGTAGGCGAGTAGTTCCTAGTCACACTTCAGCTGAGAATTTTTCTTCCATTCTTGCCATTTTCCTAACTAAACTGAAGGTGCATTCTAGAATCTGTGTGCTTCTCATCTAGACCAAGTAGGGAGTAAACCAAAATAAGACCAGAAAACATTGAGGTACTGGACTCTTTGTGTTGGCAAGGACAAATTATAGCTTGTAAACAAAGGAATCTTTCTCATCTCCCTGCCTTCACTTGAGCCATCCCTTCTATCTTCATTGCCTTTCTCTACCCCCTAATGTGTGTTAATAGCAACCCTACCAGTCACTTAAAGGTCCAAATAAAGACCTATCTACATCCTACCAGGATCTGACAAAATTCCTCATTCCCAGGTGGAATTACTCTCATAACATTCAAGGACCTTATGAAGATACTCTTGGCCATCTGCCTACATGCACTGGCTAATTATGTGTTTGTCTACCTGTCGCCCTCGGCCACAAGCCCAGGAGTACCCACAGGGACTCGGCTGTATTAAACTGAACAGGCATCGAGGCTGGATGAGATGATTTGTGCCAGCTACTCAGGAGCTTGAGATTAGAAGGATCATAGTTCAAGGCTATCCCGGGCAAAAAGAAAAAACAGTGAAACTTCATCCCAACAAATAAGCCATTTGCCAGGAATCGTGATGCACATCTCTGGTCCCAGTTATATGGGAGGCATAGGTAAAAAAAAAAAAAACCACTCCAGATCAGCCTGAGGGATTAAAATTTTAAACACACACACACATACACACACACACACACACACACACACACACACACACACACACAATGCTACCTAAAACTTAGCAAAAAAGGGGGGGAGGCTAAAGTGGAAGAGTGCTTGCCTAGCAACCACATGCCCTGAGTTCAAGCCATAGCAACACACACACACACACACACACACACACACACACACACACACAGAGCATAGCATCTAGGCTTTGTTTTATGAAACTAAGGGAGGAAAATAAGGAATAAGGCTGCTCTGGTTTGGATAAGAGCCCCCCAAAGGTACACATGTGAAAGGCTTAGACAGTAGCCACTGGCCCTGCTGGGAAGGGGTAGAACCTTTGAGAGACGGAGCGTGATTGGAGATCTTCCAGTCCTGTGGGGCAATGACCCTGAGGGAGACACCGGTCCCTCATCTTTCATGGATGTAAGGTGAATGGTTTGTTCTATGATGTCCTCACCATCGCCACCAGCCCAAAAGCAATAGACTAACCTTAAACCATGCACTACTACCTCTAAAATGACGAGCTAAAATAACTTTCCTTTTTTCTCATGTGTGTGGGGGGGGGGGCGGGGGAGGAGGGGAGTGTATACTGGACCTGGGGCTTGAACTCAAGGCCTGGGTGCTATCCCTGAGCATTTTTTTGCTCAAAGCCAGCACTGTACCACATGAGCTACATTTCCAGCTTTATAGTGGTTCATTGGAGACAAGAATCCTAGGGAGTTTCCTGCCCAGGCTGGCTTCAAAGAGCAGTCCTCAGATCTCAGCCTTCTGAGCAGCTAGTATAACTGGTATAAGCTCCCAGCAATTTTTTTTTCTTTTTTCAGTTGATCAGGTGTTTTGTGAAAGCAACACAAAAGCTAACTAGCACAGGGGAGAATTACCCAAGTTAAAATGTTTGTGTTTTGTATTTTCGCTGGCACCTGAGAGCAGGGCAGCTTGTATGAGAAAGTGTCTATGTGGTTCATCTCCCAAACACGCCCTCTGCATCTAGGGGTGTCACAGGAGTGCCCCTGTGCGAACGCCTCGATCTGTGGGTATGCTCAATGAGGTGTGGGGTCTGGAAGACCTTAGCACACCTGTGTGGAGTATGAGGCTTCCACTAACAAGCAGCGCCAACAGGGATGGGCAAGGGAGTTAATGACACACTTTCCCAAGACAGCGCTGGCCTGGAGGCATGTCACCGGCTGGGCCAGGTGGCCCTGCCTCAGGCCCAGCCTTCAGAGCACCTGGGCTTCCGTGTGAACAGCCATCTTTGCTGCTATCAGGCTGGCCAGTCGCCCCAAGGCTAACAGGTAAGCAAGTAGGAGAGGCTGGGAAGAGGAGGGCCTGGAGCTTACTGACAAATCACAGTGGAATCTGTGTCATCCGTGGTCACTTCAGGAATAAGGCTTGCCGATCAGCCTCCAAGAGGCCCATTTCCTCCGGGGCACTGTGCCCACAGTGTGGTACTGCCCCCCCACCACCACCCCTCAAGTCATCTTATGACAATGCCAAGCTGACCCACAGGGCTGCCCATGACAGAGACAGCCCTGGAGATAAAGAAAATAAAGCCCAAGTAGAAAATTTGCTTTGTCTCTAAAAATCACTTCTTGTAAGATGATAGAATTGAAATCTTTAGGAACGTATCTCCTGAGCTCTTTGTTGTATAGATCAGAAAGCTGAGATGGAGACCCACCAAGTGACTTATTTTCTCCAGGGTCTCTACCAGGTTAGTGGCAGAGAAGGAAACACAGCCCGGGTTGCCAGGCTTTCTGGGTCACCCTTGTTTTCAACATAAGCTTTCAAGCTTCCTAATTATTGGTCATAGCTTTGGCCTGACACAGGTAATGATTTCTGACACCACATGCTTTCTGACAGGGAGGCTGATGGAACTGAGAAATCTGTTCAGAGCCGGTATTTTCCCTCGTGGTTTGGAGAGTCCTGCTGGACAAATGGTTTAGCTTCTGCCAGGAGAGAAAATGTGAATGAAGGAAGAAATTCAAGTGGTGCTAGGCCCTACCCATTGCAGGAGGCATTTTTACACAGGTTGTTACATAACTGTGTGGTTTGGATGGGAAGTGCGTGTGCACACACACTCAGTTTGGTTCCCAGTTGATGACTTTGGAGAGTTGGTTGGATCATGAGGGTGCTAACTTTATCAATGGCTTAAGTCATTGATAAATTTAAAGCTGAATGGACTATGAGAAGGTGGAGTCCAGTTGGAGGAAGTAGGTCTCTAGGGTATATCTTTAATGGTGTATCTTGTCCATAGACTCCCCATCCTCTTCTTCCTCCTTCTTACTCTCTCTCTTTCTCGCTCTCATAAAAAAAAAACCAAGAAAGTAGGTATTAATATCCCTACTATCATTTGGGAGAAAATTAAATCTCAGAAATATTAAGAGACTAACACAAGAAATAAAATGGCAGAACCAGGATTTGAACTCAGATCGCCTGCCTCTCGGGCCATTGCCTTTCCACTGTCCAATGATGACACTTTCTTTCAGAGGACTTGGTTTGCTGAGAGCAAGGCAAGTCAAGAAGGCACATCAGGGCCAGTTCTGAAGGGCCCTGCTCCCACCCCGCCCCATTCCGCAGCAGGCCTAAAGACAGATGCCCTCTGTTCTCCGAGGTACCCAGCCTCTGGTTGTCTGTGACTCACCCAGAGCAATTCCCTGTGCTCCAGGAGAAGAAGAAAATCAGATGGAAGGGATGGAGGCCTTCCTCTTCGCCATACCACAAAGTGGGGTTTCCTTGCAGAGGCCCCGGATGGAGAGGCATGCGCTCAGCCCGCCCCTCCCCCCCCCAGCCCCCTGCACTCCGGATACTACGAGGACAGATGAGGTAATATACCTGAAGTGTTTTGAGAGCTTTCTAAGTGCAACATAAATATGACAATGGAGTTGCTGATGCTGGTAACAATAATAACGGTAGCGATGATGGGACTTCAGCCATGGTCATAATTTAAGGGGAAATTTAAAATGAGAAAGCCCCACCAAAATCAATCCGCTGAACTTTATTTAGAAGAGAAGCTGCTCATAAAAATGTTATGGGAATGTAAACTCTTGGGAGATAATGATGATTTTCTTCTATTAAAAGGCTCATCAGATCCATTTCCAAAGTCAGCTCTGTTACTGGTGGGCTTTTTGCCACTTGGTACAAGGTCTCTGTTTAAAAAGAAGCAAAGCTGAGCACCAATGGCACACTTAAATCCCAGCTACTCAGGAAGGTTGAGATCTGATGATCAAAGTTCGAAAAACCTTCCAAAAAGTTGGAAATCAAGTTTTGGCTCAAGTGGTAGAGCACTAGCCTTGAGCAACAAAGCTCAAGGATACTTCAACGCCTCAAGTTCAAGCCCCAGAACCAGCACTACACACACACACACACACACACACACACACACACACACACACACACACGGAAAAGAAGAATAAGAAGCAGCAGCAGCAGCTGTTTCCCTTCTATGTGCTGATGCCCTGGATTCTGAAGAACAACTGGCTGCCAGGTAGTTCCATTTGTGGAAGGGCTGATATGGATGAAGAATTGGACTTTCTGCTTTCTCCTTCTCCTGTCCTCCAGCCCCTTAGCAACTGCTATGTTACTTGCAGTCACTACTGCTAGAACAGTAATGGACCAGTGCTGCCTTCGACTTGGATAAGGTTAGTTTCCAAAGACTAGCTTACTCACTATGAGAATCAACAGAGAATGAGTATGGAGAGCCCACTGCCGGGAAATGCACCCAGGTAACATGGTCACATTAGCCTAACTGAAATTTCATCTCCTTAATTAAGGAGGTGCTCAGGGGAAAACTAGGAAGAAAGAGACACCAGAAGTAAAAATAACTCCAAGCATGATGGGGAAATAAGGAGCGTGGCCTAGGGAGGGCTGGCTCCAAGCTATTGGTCTGCCCTCTTTCTATCCTTCAATTATGGCAGTAGAATGGTGGTGTAGAGAAAACTAATGGGGGGGAAGGTACGGGGTGTGTGTGTGTGTGTGTGTGTGTGTGTGTGTACACACTTGTGCAGGCTGTGCTGAGGCTTGAACTCAGGCCTCTCTTTCTCAATGGTCACTCTACCACTTGAGCCACATGTCCAGTCTGGAGAAAACTATTTAAATGCCACCTCAACCTTGGAATTTTGAGAGCCCCTACCCACCACCGCCAATGGACATCCCAGAGGAGAAAGACAAGCATGGCGGCATTCTAGACCTTCATGACACACCCTGGGAATGTCTCCAGCAAACACTGAGCAGAAAGCCAGCCACGCATGAGCTCCCTGTGCAGCCCAGGACAACGCCAATTGAAATTCAACTAAGAAGGAGCTTACACCCTTAAAACATCCACCAGTTAACTAAACACAGCCACAGCCCCAGAGACACAATAGAGCAGAGGCTAAGTTGCCAAAGTTGAAGCTTTCTGAGAAGTATTGCTAAGAAAATTACTTTAGCTCTCCAAGTCCTTTCAGTGTCAACTATCCCCAAATGGTCTCAAACCCATGTTTGAACTGTTGTCCAAAAAGGAGAAATCTCTATGTTCTCGGGCTTTCAGCATAACTTGTATGAACACAGCAATAACTCAAGTGCATAGCAGGACCTGCAAAGACTCTAGGAACTTTTACACATGTGAATGGAGCCAGAAAAGGAAAACGTAGATGAGATTCTTTCTCAGTTGGTCCAGAGCAGGGTATTATTAGTAAGTAGTTCAAGGAAAAATCCACTTTGAAAGAGAAGTGTGACTCAAGAATCAGGAGCCTGGAGAAGTAAATGGAAGGTCTGATAAACAATTGTGTGAAGCCACGAGTGTGTATGTGTGTGCACGTATGCGTGTGTGCACGTGCACGAATGCTAGGACTTGAACTCAAGGCCTTGTTGCTCTCCTTAGTTTTTTTGCTCAAGGCTGGAGCTCAACTACTTGAGCCACAGTCCCACTTCTGGCTTTTTGGTTAAATGGAGATAAGAGTCTCATGGCTTTTGTTGCCTGGTCTGGCTTTAAACTTCAATTCTCAGCTCTCAACCTCCTGTTTAGCTGGGATTCCAGGTGTGAGCCACCAGCACCTGGCAAATCCACCTGTTTAATCCATATATACATGAAGCCCTCTTTTTGAGAAAATGTCTTCAAGAGAAGTCATTGGATAACAACTCCAACAACAGCTGTCAGCAGAAATCTCAACAGGAAAGAACAGAGAGACACCTTCCAGATTCCCCAACATAATCCCTTAGAAACAAGAAACGACAATGACTGCAGCAATTCCTGGAAACCACTTCAAGCAAATGACAGGATTGTCAGGAAGTGACTAGTCAAAGGAATCAAATATCTCCACCTCTTCAGTATCCAGAAAGAGAACAGAGGAAGGAGGTTCTTCTTACAAGAACCCACACCGCTCCAAAAGCAAAAATAGGTACCTCCAGGTCCCAGGAAGAGCCCCGAAAAGGACTTCCTTAACAAGATGGCCCTATGCAGGTGTCCCTGGGGTTTCTCTCCAGGACAGGGCAGTCCTCTGTGAAGCTTGTCCCGATTCACTGGAGCAGGAGGGAAGCTTCACATGGGAGGGACACCAAGAGAGATTCCACGGAGCCCCCAGACCATGTGAAAAATGTCCCAGTGTCTTCAGGCATCTTTGTCACTTCTTAGCCCACTAGAGAAGACACAGACTGAGAGGCCATTGTGCAGTGTCCCAGGTACTGGGCCAGCACTCGACAACCCACAAATGAGAGAAGCCTTTCCCAAGTCCTTCCGCCACCAAACGAACCTGCCGGCTCATGAGAGGAGGCACAGGGGGAAGAGCAAATACACACTCCTTTGCCAGAGGAGCTGTTGCCAGTCACCCATGTGCCCACCTGAGCCTCACCAGACAAGTGTTCCATCCATACCAGAAGTTTCCTTCCTCCGCTACTGACTGCCTGATGTAATGTACCATACACATGCACACACACACACACACACACACACACACACACACACACACACACGGGAGGGGAGACATTAATTCCTATGACATTTATCTATTGAACATATGGCATATTATTTCCTGATGACACTTTCTCTTTATTGTCCTACTCCACCAAAATGAGAGGCTAAATAGGGCTAAACAGGGAGGGGAATTTGTCAGCTTTGTTCACTGAAGTGTTCCAAATGCCTAGAAAGTGGCTGATATTTCCTGCCTGATAAGATTATGTTGAGCAATTAAAAAACAAAAACACCATGAAGAAGTGATCTCCAAGGACAATGGAGAACTGAGATGATCTGTAGAAGGAAACTGGCTGCCGTAATTTTCCTTAAAATTTCAGATATGAAGCCAGCCACTGGTGGCTCACACCTGTAATCCTGGCTACACAGAAGGCTGAGATCTGAGAACCATGGTTCAAAGCTAGCCTAAACAAGAAAGTCTGTGAGACTTTTATCACCACCAAACTACAAAAAACTCAGAGGTGGAGCTGTGGCTCAAGCGGTAGAGCACTAGCCTTGAACAAAGAAGCTCAGGAACAGCACCTAGGCCCTGCATGGACACAAGAACAACAACAACAAAAAAGTATAGATATGAGCCAAATACCAATGGCTGGCAACTATAATTCTAGCTACTCAGGAGGCTGAGATCCAGAGGACCGTGACTGGAGGCCAGGCAGAAAAAAATAATCAGGCAAAAAGAAACCACATTGAGCAAAACTAGGTTGTTTCTGTTAGAGTGCTCATTGTCTGGAACTTACACAGCTTGGTCCCAGGATAGCACATGGCAGCTTCCTGGGTACACCAGACCACTACAGTCAGACCGAGATCCTTACCTATGCTTTTTTTTTCTCAAGATAGAGTCTTGCTTTATCTCCAGGCCCGCCTAGATTGTAATCCTCCTATTTGTGCTTCCGGAATGACAAGTGCACACCAGACATTGATTGAGATGAAGTCCTGCAAACTGTTATGCCTGGGCTGGCTTCAAACTTCAGTCCCCCAAACTCTGCCTTCCAAGTAGCTAGAATTACAGGCGTGAGCAACTAGGCCTAGCCCACTTTCCTCCGTTTCCGTTGATTTCCTCAGGTATTTTGTTATAGCAGTGGAAAGCTAACACATACACAGGAGCTTTTGTGGGACACACTCAAACCATATACAAACAAGTGGGTAGCCACTTCCCGCCTGCCTGGATTCTGTGTCTAAAATGGATTCAGTGCAAAATAAGGTGTCCTTTTAATGCGGAGAGTTACAAAACGTGTCAGTGTATCCATAAGTTTTTCCTAATGGTAAATTAGAACAGTGCTATCCTACCAAAATACAGATAGATGAACTGTCATCGACCATATAGGGCATAACTGAGTTTTGCACATGACGCATTCTACCTGAGACATTTAACACTGCACCGAGAAGCTTCGGACCACGGCACCCTGTGGGTGGGTCCACATGTCTGTCCTTCCTCGATGAGATTAGAAAACACTTCTCTTCATTGACTGTCCACTCTCTAGCTAACCTATTCCGTGTTGTTACCTTTAGAAGGAAGTGTTAAATGGTTATGGTTTCTGCACTATGTATCGAGATGTACTTCTGCAGCTTTCTCCCCAGAAGGCTTCAAGGACAGAACACACTTCATGGTGGGTGATTGAGCCCAATCTGCATATTGCAGCAAAGTAAAAGCCCTAGCTTCCAAAAGGCTCTTAACCTTTCTAATTTATAGAATTTCCCTTGCCCTCTGCCAGGCGTTCTCTGTCTGAAAGTGCGTTAATGATCAGCAGCTCTATTTCCTTACCTTTCTCCTGCTCTCCTCATCTAAATAATGATTCTGGCTTTCACTTTTGACCCATCCCAACAACATATTAGGATTTGCTTAGGAAATGATGCCATTCTCTCCCATTCATCAATACAGACATCCAGCTCTGGCAAAAGGCATCTCCTTCCTGCCTTGTAGGGCCCCGTCACTTCGCCCTTGACCCTAGTCTACTACCAGTAAACAGAGGTCCTGCGGGACTGCCAGGGTCCGAGGGACCTGGGGATTCTTCACTGATCATTGCAGCTTCGAGTTTCAACCAGACACAGAGCTTGAGGGCCAGATCATCAAAGAGAATCCTTCTGTCCTACAGCTAGAGGGAGGAAAAGACGCTTGTGTTTTGGAAATGCTGCCTGCACTCCTAACATTCAGCATGATCGATGGGGAGGGGTGTGCTCCCTCGGCCCTCGGTACTGTGCTAAACATGAACTCCAGTGTAAATACACACACACCAAAACTCAAGGCCACTCCACCTCCATCCGTTCAGGCCTGTTCCAGAATGCCATTTTGACCTTTGGCTCAACAAGAGACTTCCCAGGATGTTTGGTTTGCATTCTAGAGCATGCCGTCAGTGTTTCAGACCCTCCCTGGAATCCAGACATCGTTCTGATGTATGACCATGTTCACATATGAATCATTCTCAAGGGAGGCAGGGACTCTCTGACCTGAATTCAGAAACTTTGAGGTACAAGTGCAAGGTTTCAGTGTTTGTTTACACTCACTACAAATTGTTGGGTAAATGGTTTGTGCAAGAGGAATTCATTCTCATTTCCAGCACGCTCAGATTAACAGAGTTATGATTTATTCCTGAAACCTAACATTGGACAGGTGAGGCGAGCTGCTAAAGCACTTTGGACAGGTGGCCCATCTCCTCTCCAGGAAGCTTAATTATTTTTAATATAATTCTTAAGGTCCCACTATTCTCAAGCTTGGCCACAAAGTATGTGATCTAGACAATTCTACTGTTCTCAGCAAGAAGCAGCCTGGAGTGGTCATTGCCCCTGTTTCTTAAGGGCAAGTTAGGGTGTCCATCCAAGAGAGGGGAATGAGAGAGAAAGGAGAGCTGTTAGGAACATAAGGATATAAAATGGTGGACGTAACGCATGACAGATAACATGTGTCCCATCTTGGCGCTTCTTGTTCCCATAGTGCTTCTTCGTCCCATCATGTCCCAAGTCTCCACTCAACCAGGGCACACAGAGGCCATCAAGCAATCATTACAGAGGAGGAAACACTGAAGAAGCCTGTATAAAACCATTCTCCATCCGAGGGACTCCATTGGACTCACCTTTGGAGCCCTTCTCCTGAGGGAGAGAGTCTTGCTATTCTCTTTCATGACTTTCCTTTCACTTTCAAATAAACTTACCTTGTTTACCTTTTTAAAAAGAAAAGGGTGTGAAAAGAATTTCTAACTCATTTACTCAGAACTTGTCATTTGACTCCGCCTAGTACCTGCATGTACTTCCATGGCCTGAGACCTTCTAGTCTGGCCTTATTGGTCCAGAGAGGAGGAAGGAACCGCAGAATAGCAATGAGTTCCGCATGCACCTTGCACAGGCCGTCAGGGGAATGTGCGTGTTGTGGGGAGATTAAATACCTTGACTCCACGACTTTCTCAACTTGTGTTTCCGACTTCTATTTGACCAAACTAGACCTTGCCCTTACTACAGAGAGAAAATAAATCAGAATTCTTCACCTTCAAATTTCAGTGGCCATGCCTACAACATAGACTTTTCCAATGTAATTGTGACTGAGCTGAGACCAGTTGTGTCTCCAGGAAGTCACTGCTTACACGCCACTTCCAACTGAAAGCCTAAGGGTAAAACCCGTCCTCCTCCCCACGTGTAGCTGGAGATTACGGAGCTCCTCGGTGTAGTCCCTTACACCTAAACAGACAAAGTCATATTAAATATTTAGCACTCAGTATTCGTCCTGGCTGTGAGGATCCTTGCTGCCTTTAGATACAGATGGTCTCCATGCAAGGCTGTTTTGCACCCTTTCCATTTGGCCCCTTTCTAACCGAAATGATTTTTGTCACCCTTCCTAGCAGAAATGACTGTGATTCAATGCTTTTTAACACTCTTTCCAAATGCTGTCATGCCTAGGGTAATAAACACATTACCCACAAGGCATCTAGGACACACTTCATGGCCCAAGAAGCAATTCATTCCAGGTTGCAAATGGGTGAGTATTCAGTTAAAAGTCAAGTCATTCACAATCCTTTCATATGCTCCATTGGTATATATCTTGTGCCTCGGTCTTTCTCTCTGCCAAATGAGTTGCACCGCATTAATAGTGTCCATGAAAGTCCTGGAGAAACAGATCCTAGTGTCAGAGCACACCAGAAGTCACAACTCTACTGGTGATCATTAAGTGATCAGAAGGTCCGGAGAGAGACAGGAGCTCACTCAAGTCACTGGGCCGTCAGGACAGAGCTTCGAACACCCTGGCCTGGCTCCAGTCACAGTGTCTAGATTTCCAGACTCACTCTCCTAAAAAAAAGTCACTACCATGCCCAGATTCCCTCTTGTCCCTAACTAAGGCTGCGTTTCCAGGGAACAGGGGAAGCCGTGCCCAGTGTAGAAGGGGCAAGGCATTCGCCATCTGTGGCCTTGCTGCAGGACGCCCTCCCCAGGCCTGCGGGCCCATGGCTGGGCACTCCGCATGTGTGTAGCTCGGAGCCACATGACACTGAAACGCTAAGTGAAGAGCAATTAACTTTTGCTTCTGAAAACCCACTTTAGCTTTCCATAACTCTTTGGGGGCCATTTCAGCTAAGCCAAACCTCCCGCACATTCTCCCTCAGCAATAAATTACCTTCCTGGCTTTAATTAGCTGCCGGAGAGCAACCCGGGCTGGGTGCTGACGTGGCAGCTTCCCCCCACACGCCCCCCTCTGTCACACTCCGGGAGCAGGGCAGCCGGGGAGCCCGGGACCACGTCAGTGGGAACACTGCAGCCTGCGGACCCCTTACCTGTCCACAGGTGCGAGGGGGGACAGCCAGAAGCCCAAGCCTGCTCGGGGTCGAGTTCCAAGGCGGAGGAAATGACTCCCACTGCAGCTCTCTTGACCCCAGTTGGTAGGTCCCCAGACCAGATGTTTCCCTCCTGACAGATCGCCTTCCTGCAGTGTGCCCCAACACACACACACACACACACACACACTCGCCCCAGGTGTGCCAGATCTTTATCTCCCTTATTCTGGCTCAGGGAGAAATTACTGGCAGAGCTTAAAGTATAAGCCCTCCCAAGAGATTCTGCTTGTATAATTGTGAGCTAAGCTTGAATCAGAATGAGTAAATCTCTAAGAATGTGAAGTTAGTCACCGCTCTGAGCTGATAGGGTATTATCTGAGAAAGAAGGAAAGAAGGAAAAGGGCACCTCGGAATCCCCACTCCCCCCCTAAACCCCAGACTACCCTCAGAGGGCCAGCCACCCAACCTTGGCCTAGAGCGGGACTCAGCCAGCCCTCCTGACACTATTGCCCAGGAGAACGCTGCGCCACCCAGTAAGTTTGGAAGTCCCACATGCACAGCTGTGTGTGCACACATGCCTGTGGAGAGGCATGTGCATGCACGCATGCGCATGTTTGTGTGTGTACGCGCATGCGTGCGTGCCTCTGTGCTGTGTGGGAAGTGAGGAGACTAAGCCAGACCTCAGTGCATTCTTAGGTCTGCACCATCAGCACACATGGGACCACTTGGACCCACAGCGGCCTGCGCCCCAGCAGGGTGGCCGCCCTGTGGTCCTGGGGGCCCCCTTTTTGGTCTCCCTCCACAGAGGGGGTCTGGGAGGACAGGGCAGAGGTCTGGTCTTTACTTGGTGGGAGCTGCTTATGCTAATGGCTTCTCCTCCAGGCCCCAACTCACACCTCTACTGACAAGCTATAGCTTTCCAAAGCCCCATGGCGGGCTGCTTTTTTCCTGCCCCTTTTTTTTTTTTTTTAGTGAAAAATCAAATGCAAAGGGTCTCAGCCAGGCCTTGCTTGGTGACAGGCCTGGGGCTGTGCAAGGCCCTCCCGTGGAGATGGAGGTGCGCAGGCGCAGGCCTGGGAGCCCAGACATGTCACCCCAAGGCCGCCAGCCATCTCCTGCGCGCTCCCCAATTACCGGGGTCGGGCGGCTGTCACCGCAGCCAGGCTTGGCCAGAGCCACTGGCAGGCACGGAGAGCGGCTCCCGGGTGGCCATGGGGAACCGGGGCTCCACCCCCCCTCCCCATCGTCCTCCGCAGAATTGGGGATCCCCGAAAGGGTACGAGGGTGCGGTTCCTGCGGGACCGGGACCCTTCGGGTGCTGGTTCTCCCTCCGATGGAGACATGGGGCCCATCAGAGCCAAGTGGATGTTGAGTTTCCTGAGCTGCCCCCCCCCCCCACACACACACACACCTGTCCCTGGCTTCTAGCACAAGAAACTTGCAGGCCCCGAGCTTCCACCTCCTGCCCCGGCCAGGTGAGCCCCTCCCTCTATGGAGATTTCTGCTCCAGGCCCCTGTGGTGAGACCCTTGACCACCCTTCTCTACAGCCCCAGGAGCAACCAGTGAGGCGGAATCTCCCCAAAGCCCAAGCCCAAGCCCCCCTGCCCCCCCCCCCCCCCCCCCGTGTATCCTCACCCCTTTGTTTAAAAAGCCCGGCGTGCTAGCTTCCAGACTTGCTCTAGGTGGAGAAAACCCACCTACCTGCCCATACGCCTTTCATACCTGACGATGCCTTCTCCACTGACAACCATGTGGCCTGTGCGTCTCCACGTAGCGACACGGTGCCTCCAACGCCTTCCTGCCACCCAGGCTGGAGATCCGAGCCGGGATGGAGTCACTGCTGGGCTTAGTGCATTTGGGAAGCAGCATCTCTTCCCCGTGTCTCCCTCCTTTGGAAAGCATCTCTTTCCTATGTCTTCTCCTTCCATCTGTCCAGAGGAAAAGCCACTTTCCCCGGCACAGATGCGTGCCTCTGGCCCTCTGTGCAGAAGGCTGGGTAGCAGCGTGCCCATGCTGGACGTGGGGAGGAGAGACTGGGCACTGGGCTTCCTACTCCTAGTGCCAGGATCTGCCTGGCCACCGTGAGGATTCAGTAGGCAGTCGCTGAATGAAGAGGGGACCGGACTGAAAGTATAGAAGGGCACAGCACCCCGAAGACAATGCTGAAGATAGAGGCATGCGTTCAGCTCCACCACCCCTATGATTCCCTCAAAAGGAAAAAAGAAGAAAGATGGTAGGAACGAGAAAGCAAGATTCAAAAATGTTGAGAGAACACAGTTGGACCAAGTCAAGTGGCATGTTCTTCTCCACCTTCTGCCAAGCACTCTCGTGTGTGCAGAAATATTCACACCATCTAGGGAGCCATTGTTGGTTATAAAATTTGCAAAACGGGTACGAGAAAGAGGGAAGGAGAAAAGAAGAAAACTGATGTGCTTCAAACTGGTCCCTAAGTTTTTTGGAAGAACTTACAGACCCCCAACCTCTCATTTGCATGTGGCAACACCCCTCATCCCCTTGTAAAGTGGAATATGAAATCATGGAGATTTAAATAAATAGAAATTAAATGCCAGCTCCTATGCATGGCAAGGAAAATCATATATCTAATTCATTAATTATGATCCAATTTGTGCTTACACTGTGAAAGATAATCATTTGCCATCAAAGAGATGCCAGTCCCTTATTAAAACCATTGAGACTCTCAGGAAGTGCTCAAGGGTTTGAATTCTGTATTTGAATTTCACACATGCTTTATACTGCTGGGACCAAAACTCAATCAACACTTGATAGTGCTGACACCAACCTGCAAGCCACAGGGATCTTCACTCCTTCACAACAGACCTACAGACAGGGCCTAGTGAATAAATTTGCTAGTTTGTTCTTCTGTGGATTTGTGATATGTGTGCATGAGGGTATAACATACACATGAGCCTAGATCATCTTACCAATGGAGTCAAGGTAGGAATAAAGCAAAGTTGTCTCTGGAATGGCCAAGGCCTGCATGAAGCTGGGCTCCAGGAGTGGAACTGATATTGTCACTTGCACCTCAAAGCTAAACTAATGTGAACTCTAGGCTTAGAGACCAGTGTCCTCTTCTAATGTTAGACCCAGACCTGGGGCCCAGGCCCAGACAAGGCTTGCATCAGAAGTCAGAACTCATAGGTTATCACTCCCCTCTCTGTCCTTGTTCTTTGCTCTAAGAGATTCCCTGACTTGACACACTGAGTAATCAATAAAAAGCATAGTGAAAAGTACTAACGCCATAGAATGGGACACTATGGAAATGGGCTAGAACAGAAGAGTGGTAGTTAGGAAAACCCTACTGCCATCCAAAGAGACCTTTTCCTTTCCACAGCTTTGCCCAATGGAAGTGGAAGAACTTCTATAGAGTATAGCACACAGCACAGAGCTCAGTCCATAGCACTGACTGTGGTGGGCATACAGCAAAGTCTACAGCATATAGACTAGTCTATAGATAGTCTAAAACATACAGCATACATTATGTATACCTTAGTCTTTAGTAAATAGCATAGTCCATAGTGCAAGCATTAGAAATCAGAATATAGAACTGGAGCATCTAGCATGGTTAATAGCATGTGGTCTATAGATAGCATATCACACACAGCATATATCATAGCATTTAAGCTGATAGCTTATAGGACTTAAGGCATATATAGAAAGTATTACATAGCACAGTATATGTCATACACACACACACACATAGCATAGTGGACAACATATTATAGCCTATAGTCTACTTGATTATAGACCAAGGTCTATTTTCCCTATAAATAGAATTCCCATGTCAATCAAAAGATAGTGTTGCTGGGCACCAGTAGCCCATGCAATGTAATGCTAGCTATTCAGAAGGCTGAGATATGGAGGATCATAGTTCAAAGCCAGCTTAGACAGAAAAACTCTATGAGGTTCCATCTCTAAAATTACAAGCAAAAATCAGGGCTAGAGGCATGGCTCAAGTGGTAAAATGCCAGCAAACAAGCAAGCTGAGTGAGTGTGAGGCCCTGTGTTCAAATCCCAGTGCCAGTGAAATTTCTCTCACAATCCAACAGCATGTCATTGTTACCTTGATTTCATATAAGGAAACTCTGGCCCTGACACATGACGTAGCTTGCTCAGAGTATCGTAAGGGATACTGATGCCCTAGGTAGGGCATCAAACCCCCTCTCTGGGTACATTCGGAGCAGAAAAGCAGGAGACCCCAGCCTCTATGTGGAATGCTAGTAGCCTGGCACATCTTCCAAATCCCAAAGGACTCATGAGAGATGTGAATGCAACACCACCATCTTGAGTTGCTCACCGAGGGACTGCCTTCCCGAGCTTCCTCTTGTTTTGGTGTCCAGGTCTGAGCAGTCCTTGCAGCTCTGTCATGACGAGCAGAAACAGACAGACCCATAGTCAGCCAAAAGGAAGGCAGAGTACAGGGACAGCCGCTACAGCCAAAAGTAAGTCAGTGGTCAAGGCAGATTAGAGCTCTGCTTACTTTGGCTTCCTTCCCAGCTCACTCCCACACCCCAAAGCACAGCCCTGCCGCCCCACACCCCAGCCTACCTGGGTCTGAGGTAGAGTAAGTCACACCTCTTGACACCAAATGCCCGAGTGGGCCAGCAGGGTGCAGAGGGTGACTGTTGGAGGAATGGAGAACATTCCAGAAATAGGAGGAGAGATCCAATGAGTAGACACTGGGTCCTGGAGACAAGAGCCACCAGATGGCATGGAAAAGAGAGAGCGAGTGAGCTCAAAACACTACATCCAGAGAAGCCAAGGTCGCATTGGGACCAGTGAGCCCCGCTACGCCCCATGAGCATCCATGAGCACGGAGCCCACGCCCTCCCGAACAGCGTCACGCTCCCCTCCTGCAAAGTCTAGTCGCAACTTCTAAAGGGGGATTTCTGTGCCTGGACTTTTTTCCCCTCCTTTCTCCCAACTATCATTGGGCTTCTTTCCAAATTTCTCTAAATAGGAAATGTGAGAAGCTTAATTTATGCTTCCTAATCTGTGTGGATTCTAAAACCCAACCCACTGCCTCCCCAGGGTCTCCTCCTGGCCCATGTGTTCCTTGATCAAAACCCTCCCCCCTCCAGCATCTCACTTCCCTTGCCATGCCCCAGACACAGAACTCTGAAAGAAGAGAGAGGTAGGAAACAGTCTCTCTCTGACGGTGATAATAATAAAGTTAATTCAGCCATGACAAATCAGATAAGCCAATACTAACCCATGCCTCAGTTGCCACTCTGAGCTCTGGGGCAAACCATGTGATCCTCCGTCAACCAAAGCCAGATGGCAGGAGCTAAGCATTCTGACATGGTTAGTGTAGTGCTGTGCATTCCTCCTCTGAGCGAGGCACCAGGCAGAAAATTTGACAAATATTTATGGAGTCCCCAACTCTACTCTTCAGGAGAGGTTTTGCTATCTCCACAAGGAAATCATGCTTCAGAAAAGTCAGGCCAACCCCCTGCCCCGGCCACCACCCCACGCCAGTAAGGGCCAAGATGGGGCTGGAGTTACACACTTCAGAATGTGATGAAATCATGCCCGAGTAGGGTAGAGAGTTGAATCACAACAGTAATTGAATCAACTGTCAGGACAAGTTTTCACAGCATTTACTGAACACATGCAAAAAAAAAAAAAAAAAGCTCAGATTGATGGTGTAAATAGGGACAATCTCTTTGGAGAACAATGTGGCAATATCGATCACAAGTCTAAATGCACTATTCCTGAATGCCACAAGTTTTATTTTTATGAATTTATCCAGCCGTGCTGAGCTACTCACTGAAGCACTGTTTGTAATAGGGAAAGGCTGGAATCCACCTAAAGGCCCGCCAGTAGGTGATAAGTTAAACAAACTGGTTTATCCATAAAATTAAATATGCATGCATTTAAAAGAATGGGGTAGGGCAGTAGGCATTCGCATGAATGCAGACCCACTAGACACTTCAAGGAAAAAGCATGCGGCAAGATTATAGTTTCAAAATGTTCCTATTCATGTTTAAAAGCCTTTTCTATATAACATACGTGTAGTGTAGCATATCCACACTGAAAATGTTTGGAAGACACATGAAGAACTATTTACAAAAGGTATCACCAAAGCAAAGATGCAGAATGGGAATTTTCTGAATTATTTGGGTTGTTGTTACCAATCCTGTATGGCTTTCAAAGTGTTTAATAATACAACTACAGGTCACTCTGTGCCACCTGTGACAAATAACCTGTGAGAAACAATTTTACAAAGAGGAAAGATTTATTTAGACTCGCCATTTTCGAGGTTCCCATCCATGGTTGGCTAGTCACCTGACCCTTGTGTCTGAAGTGAGGCAAAGAATCATGGCAGAGAGAAAACATGCTGGAGGAGCAGAGACAAGATATAATGCCCCAAGTGACCTACTTGCTCCAACCATGCCCCATTTCTGAACGTTTCTACCACCTTTCAAGTCTCTGAAAGCTTCTACTACCTCTAATAATGCCATTAAGCTCTGAGTCTGTCAATGGGTTGATCCACTGGTTAGGGCAGAGCCCCCAGGGTTAGAAATCACCTCCCAGAGATTAGATCCACCAGTTGGGGACCGGGCCTTCCACACAGGAGCCTTTATGGGCACACTTCACTTCCAAACCAGCCTTCGGTTGGAAAGCAGTGCTCCCAGAGGTAGGGGAAAGTGACCAGAAACCAAGTGCATGGGCATGGAGCTGCCCTCAAGGGACCTACAGCCCTGGACATGCCAAGTAATCTCAGGGCCACACAATTCTTCATGAGTCCCCAAGGTTCACACATTTGAGCCTTTCTTCAGAAACCAGGGCAGCAGAAAGAAGACAGGAAGATCACACTGGGCTCTGACAGCCAAAGACTTGGGCCAAACCTGACTTTGGCGCTCAGGGCTGGCCTGGGCTTTCTCTTCTGTAAAATGGGTGTGGTGCTAGCACCAACAACCATGCAGGATCACTTGGGGAGGGAGTTTGCACAAAGAAGACAAAAGCACTTTTTAAAGATCAGGATGGGCTGGGCACTGATGGCTTGTGGCTTGTGCCTATAATCCTAGCTACTCAGGATCACGGGTCAAAGCTCAGGCTTTAACAAGAGTCTGTGAAACTCTTATCTCCAAAACTACTAAAACGTTGGAAGTGGAACTGTGTCTCACATGGTAGAGCACTAGTCTTGAGCAAAAAAAAAAAAAAAAAAAGGAGGAGGAGGAGGGAGGGGAGGGGAAGAGAGGAGGAAGAAGGAAAAGGAAAAGGAGAAGTAGAAGGAGGAAGAGGAGGAGGAGGAGAGGGAGAGGGAGAGGGAGAGAGAGGGAGAGGGAGAGGGAGAGGGAGAGGGAGAGGGAGAGAGAGAAGGAGAAGGAGAAGGAGAAGGAGAAGGAGAAGGAGAAGGAGAAGGAGAAGGAGAGGAGGAGGAGAAGGAGAAGAAGCAACAACAACTTTGGGACAAAACCCAGACCTGGAGTTCAAGTCTTGGACCCCCCCCCAAAAAAAAAACAAAAAAACCAAGCCAGAAGATGATGGATGGAATTGAAGCCATCCATCTGAGACTAGCACCTCCTCCCACTGGAGAAGCTGGGTCATAGAGGACAGTCCACCCCGAACCTGACACAGATCTGACACTCCTGTATGAACTGGACAAGGAGTTGGAAACTGCCAAATGTTCACCAACTCTCCTAAGAATGTTGTCCATCTCCTGGGGCCTAGAGGTCTGAGATTCTGTGGCCAAGGAAAATGACCCTCCTGCCAAGTACCCTCCCACAATGAGTCTTCATGAGCCTTCTGCATCCATTTCTAAATCCCCAGTTGCGTATCCATTCGTAGGTCTGTTGATTAAAATCACTGATGGTGGGTCTGATGGGTGCCTGGAGACGCAAAGAGCTGAAACAGCAGCTAGACAACCCATGAAGTCAACAATGAGTCTCCCATGATCCCTAAACTTATCTCATCCCCTCTCCTTTCCTTTCTTCTCCCTCATTTTTCTGCCCCCTCCTCCACCCTTACCACGAGTCAACCTTCCCCACATCAACAGAAATTCACTCCCTTAAGAACACCCCTGGGCTGGGGAAAATAATCATTAACTTAATAGGCTGGTATAATTACATTAAATAATGATGCCCCTAGTAAGAACATAGCCTGGAAAAAGAAAACTTAGCTGGCATTCTAAACTTCCACTATCTAGCAAAGTAATCAGGGGTCACTAAACCTCAGTTTTCTCCATAAATTGGGGTTGGTCGTCAAACAGTTCAGTTGTCAAAGGGTAAATCAGAGAAGTTGTTGTCACACAAATTTAAGTTCTTCATTCAGGTGGGTGTTGCTGAACGATGCAATTAAGTTTCTGTGTTGTTAAATGGATCTTCTCACCTGGTAGGAGATGCCACACAGAGGGAAAATGGGTTCCAGAGAGATAAGTCATTTCCCCAAGGTCATTCAGCTGGTGTAAGGGACGCTTAATGTGTAGCCTTCCAGTATCCTCTGACCATGTAGGCTGAGACAGTGGGAAGGTTTTCAGTTGTCTGGCACAGAGACAGCCAAGGCCAAGTGCAGGAGTCTTGTCAGCCTTACCACCCTCCCCAATATCACTCATATCATGACCACTCCCAACCCTGTATCACTTATAAAGAGCCACTCAGGAACACATACAAGCCCTGATGCACCCGAGTCCGGAGAGCAAGGCAGAGTCAGAGGGGAAATGGGATGAGGAAGGCAGAGGAGCTCCAGGAGCTGGTTGGAGGAGAAGCCAATGCCATTTCCATCCACCAGCAAGTCTGGGCAACCTTCAGTTCTTCTGAAAAATCCCCAACTCTTCTAGGGGCTCAGCCAAGTGGGCAGTCCATCTAAAAATATTATGTTGAACACTTAGCCTAGAAAAGACGCAGGACTAGGCCTGAGAAGCTAGAAACAATAAGCTCCCTATGTGCTTTCTACCTGCTATGCATTACTACATGGCCTTCTAGGAATGGGACCTTCTGCAAGGAGTGGGCGAGCCCTCTGCTTGGGAAGAGAAGGTGCCAGGTATAGAAATATCACTAATTCCACAATAGGAGGAACGAAGATATCATGGATGTGACAGGAATGTGGGATATTTTTTAACCTCAAAAGGAAAGATACAAGAGAACTCCATTTGCTGGCAGAACAGCCTAAGTTAGTCCCTCCTTTCAGTGGGGTTGGGGTACAGAAGAATTCTTCTTGTGTACTGTGACAGGGGGAGTTAAAGCAGCTTTACATGTTGAAAACTTTATCTCCCTAAGTGAATGTATCTTCAGTCCGGGCTGTCCCTGAGCTTTTTGCTCAAAGCACTCTACCACAGGAGCCTCAGCTCCACTTCAGATTTTTGTTGGTTAATTGGAGATAAGAATCTCTGGACTTTTTGCCTGAGCTAGCTTCAAACCATGATCCTTAGCTGTCAGCCTGCCGAGTAGCTAGAATTACAGGCAGGAGGGGATACTAGTATCTGGTTTATCGTCTGCATTTTTAATTACACAATGAAACTTAATAGAAAACATCAGAATGCAACAGTTAGCACACACACACACACAAATGAAAACATACACAAGAAAGAAAACACAGGCACACATAGTTAACTATGTGGGTGTAGGGAAGGATATTTCTTGAACCTCCATGGAAAATGATTTTCTTGCTGTGGGTTATAGTCCATGTTTGAAACACACTGGATTAGAACAGCAATAGGAAGGACCCTGAAGGACAGGTGCCTTGGTTAGAAGGAATGGAATGAGCAGTGGTAAGGGCAGGAGGGGAGAGAGCACCCTGGGAAGATGCCCATCCTAGTCTCTGCCCGATGGCAGCAATGCACTCTTCTCCCACAGCCCTAGGTGCTCCACGCCCAGCAGTTGTTGTGTAAGTATTTGATGTGCGAGGCCAGGTAGAGTGACCTAGAGCAGCCATAGCTGTGGGCTTTGGAATGTCACACAGCCTCTCAAAGCCTTGCATACTTCATCTGATAGCGATGAATGTGAGCTGGATTACAGACATGGCTTGTCCTTTTTGACAATACTGTAACATTTCTCAAGGGAGAGCTTGTACCTCCCCTTAATTTTATAAGCTGCTTCCCATTGGGGCTCTGTGAACCGTGCTGGACATGCGGTGGACACTGAATATTATGATTCAACTTGGAAACTATGCTGGGTAAAAAGAAGCAAAGGATAAGGGAACCCTTGCACACTTGGGGATGTAAATTAGTACAGCTATTATGGAAAGCTATATGGAGATTCCTTGAAAAATTAAAAATAGAACTACCATATGATCTAGCAATCTGACTCCTGGGTATATCCAAAAGAAACAAACTCAGTGTGTGGCAGAGACATCTGCACTCCCATGTTTACTGCAGTGCTGTTCACAGTAACTAAGAAATGAAGCAACCTAAGTATCTATCAAGCGATAAACGGAAAGAAAATGTGGTCAATACATAACACAGAACACTTTCCAGCCTTTAAAAAAAAAATCTTGTCATGTGAGACAGCATGGGTGGAACTGGAGATGATGACGATAAGGGAAGTAAGCCAGGCACAAGAAACCAAGCGTGTCGTGATCTTAGTCGTATGTGGGATCTACACATGTTGATGTCACTGAAGTTGAGAGCAGAACGGTGTTGCTGCCGGCTACATGGACTAAAGGGGAGGGAGGAATGGGAAAGGCTGGGCTATAGGAACTAAGTTTTAGTTAAATAGGAACAAGAAGTTCTAGTGAGCCAGGTGCTGGTGGCTCATACCTGAATCCTAGCTACTCAGGAGGCTGAGATCTGAGGATCATGATTCAAAATCAGCCCGGTCAGGAAAATCTGTGAGACTCTTATCTGTAATAAGCTACTCAGAGAAAGCCAGACATGGTACAGTAGCTAAAATAGTAGAGCACTAGCCTTGAGCACAGAGAGGCTTAGGGACAAAGCCTAGGCCTTGAGTTCAAGCCCCAGAATTGGCAGAAAAGAAGGAAAGAGGAAGGAAAGAAAGAAAGAAAGAAAGAAAGAAAGAAAGAAAGAAAGAAAGAAAAGAAAGAAAGAAAGAAAGAAAGAAAGAAAGAAAGAAAGAAAGGAAAGAAGGAAGGAAGGAAGGAAGGAAGGAAGGAAGGAAGGGAGGGAAAGAAAGAAAGAAAGGAAGGAAGGAAGGAAGGAAGGAAGGAAGGAAGGAAGGAAGGAAGAAAGGAAGAAAGGAAGAAAGGAAGAAAGGAAGGAAGGAAGGAAGGAGAAGAGAGGAGGAGGAGGAAGGGGAGGAGGAGGAGGGAGGGAGGGAGGTTCTAGTGAGCCATTAACAGTACAATGACTATAACGTACTATAATCTATAATGACAATAATCTACTACATATTTCACTAATACAAAAGGAAGAATTTTGAACGTTTTCACCATAGAGAAATGAAACATGTTTGAGGAGATGGATATGTTCACCTTGATTTCAACAATATCTAATATGTACATGTATTGAAACACCATGGTACTTTTTATGGAGTGTAATTTTGTTTTTCTGTGTCAGTTTAAATAAATTTTCTCTGTGTGTGTGCATGTGTGTGTGCGTGTGTGTGTGTACGTGTGTGCAGGTACTTAGCCTTAAACTCAGGGCCTCACTTGACTTTTAATCCTCAGGCTGGCACTCTACCAGTTAAGTCACACCTCCACTTCTGGCTAACAATTCTATAAGCCCTTAAAGAACATCAAACTGACACAATAACAACTACAAAGAGAGAACTATAGAGCATTGTCCTTGGTGAGCATGGACATAAAACTCCTGAGCTTTGCGCCACAGCTGACCTTGGACTGCCCTCTTGCAAATTAGCTGGGGTTACAGGCATGTATCAATACATGCAGCTCACCTTACTCTGAATACTGCCTGAAGAAGCACATCATTGCCCATGTTCTGTATCTTTGGCTTTTATCTACCAAGAATTACTCTCCCGATACTTCTCACTGAGCACCTAGGCAGCCCTCCAAGACCACCTCAGGAAACTCTGGTCCTGAATGACCTGTCTCCTCCTCCTAAACCCACACCTCAAGCCCCCCTCTACCACTTTTCTGTGGGAGGACCTTTATCATGCACAGTGTTGGCTCATTCCTCTGGTATGGCTCCAGGAACAAGTTCTCCAAGCCAAAGTTCAGGATGCAGTGTTTCATGAGTACAAATGCTGTTATGGTAAAACACTGCTATAAAAGATCTGGAAACAGAACTACCCTTAGAAAACCTAAGACCTAAAGTCACCATAGTTACAGTAATGTTCACATCCCACCCAATTATTTCCTCGTGTCCAGCCTTCCATCAGTGAGCTAGAATGTGACATTGCTCCAGTTTTATTGCCCCTACTATGAGGATCCAACATATTTGACCTACAGAAGGTCTGACCGATAGCTTTACACTTTAGCATCTTTGCTAGTATGTACAGATAGCACCAGTTGTGGGTTAATTTAAAGGGAAGGGAGAGAGACAGAGAAGGAAGGTGGGGAAAAGGGAAGAAAAAAAGGAAAGGAGGGAGGTAATCACTTGTTTGGTTGGTTTTTCCTTACTTTACCCCATCATGGGCTAACACTGTCCTTCAAATGTCCCTATACAATCACACACACCACATAATAACAGTGATGGACCATATACTTGATGATGGTCCTATAAGGTTTTATCTATCGCCACAGTGACCTGGTAGCCATCTTAGTTTGTGTAGGCCCCTGCTATCGTGTTTGCACAGTGATGTAATCCTCAGAACATGACTCTGCCATTAGGCAATGCATGACTGTATCCTATGAAGGCCACAGTGCCTGCCCCCACCTACTTCCCACGCTTTGGTAAAGTCCTGGGCTGCACAAAGCTGTATGCAAATGAGACACCAGAGTGGCCACCATTCCTTGGCTAGGGTATACACCCCTCCACGCCCCCAGGAACCGCTGGTCCTCTCCTGACCTGGGCCCAGGGAGTCCAGAGGTCCTCTCTGCCGCTGCCTGCCCCCACCCCCACCCAGCCCATCACCTCCTACTTCCCCATTTCAAGTTTGAAAGGAAGGTCTTGAAAGAGCTCCTCATCAGGAGCGTTTAATTAAGCACACGCACAGAGAATCACCTCTGGGTTTTGTCTGTTGTACTTTTGTTCCCAAGTCTGTTTGTACTGACTCAAATTACATAATTAAAAAAATAATATTAAGTAAATGTGCACATCAGCCTGTCAAGCTGCCTAAGCTAGCCTTCACTAGGAAAACTCTGTGACAGTCCCTTTATTTCTCTTACTTGTTTTTAAGCACCAAATATGTCACACCTGGAAGTAATTAGCATAATTTTTACTAATTTATAGCTAATTACACAATTACTTTCCTATGAAAGGTTCTAGAAAGACACTTGAAGTAAGTTTCACCAAATCTGGTGGCAAGAAATTGCTTGAAAACATTTTGTTAGCTTCAAACATTTGAGAGGAGGAGGGAGCACCCAATAAAGTAATTCTTTCCTATTTTAGAGTGTTCAAATATGACAGGGATATAATTTCTCCAGTAATTTACAAAACAGAATGTCTAAATGTCTCCTAGTCCAACCCAACCACAGACTGTGCAGGGGAAAGCTCCATAAAGAAGTGGAGCTGGGTGCCCGTGGCTCACTCCTGAAATCCTAGCTACTCAGGAGGCCAAGATATGAGGACAAAGGTTTGAAACCAGCCTGGGCAAGACAGTCCATGAGACTCTTATCTCTAATTAACCAGCGAAAAGCCAGAAGTAGGGGTGTTGCTCAAGTGATACAACACCAGCCTTGAGGGGGGGAAAAAAAAAAAAGCTCAGGGATAGTACCTAGATGCTGAGTTCAAGCTCTGGGACCACTTTTGGACTGCAATTGTTTCCTAGGAGAACAAAAAATTGGGGGCTGCCAGCCAACTCTGCCTCTCCTATCAGGGGTCAACTGGCCTCTTGAAAAATTGTCAAAATTGGCAGGTGTCTCACTTAGCTCCTGGGAAAATGTAAGCTTGCACGTGTGATGGATCTCATCTCTGGGGTAACTCTCAAAGGAAGCATTGAGGAGAAAGACCTTTGGGGATCATGCAAACAGAAAAAGTCACCCCAACTCAACTCATTCAGCCAATGCTTGTTGGTTTAAAAAAAATTAGCCCCTCATAACCCAGTGACTTGTACCTGATATGAAGATTTACAAAAAAGAACAATCCGTGATGTCCCTGTGCAGGGAGTAGAGTTAGCGGACATTGTCCAAAACAAGAATGAAACAGAGGTAACGCTACTACCTTACAGGAAGCTGTAGCATGAGCTACCAATAGAGCTAAGAGGGAAGATGGACAGTGGCAGCCAAGGGAGAAATGATGGAGTTACACATCTGGATGACATCTTGGGGGCGGGAGCTACACCATTTTGATGAAAGGAGGAGCATCCTGCTAGGCCCAGGGAGGCCGAACCAGGGGAGGTAGGAAGGGTGATGATGAATAAGGAGATTAGGAATTGGGAACACCCGAAGGAGTCCTGTGGAATCCCCACCCCTCCCCCGGGAACCCCGAGCTCTGGCCCACATCTGCCCCAGGACTGTTTAGTAGTGATCATTAAAAGGAAAGGAAATGAGGCCATGTGCCCTGGAGAACTTGTCTGAGGTCATCAAAACTGGTTGAAAGGGGGAAAAAAAGAGGCTTGACAAGAGCCACGTGCCTGTGTGCTGTGTGTTCTGTAGACAGAAGCGGCAGGGTGGAGAAGCGCTGCCCTCGCCTCGCTGGTGAAAACTGGCGCTTGAGGAGACTAAGTGATTCGTGTGAAGCCTCCAGCCTTCCCCATTTCCTAAGCTGAGACATGGATCCCTTGTAAATGTACACGCATGCATCCATGAGCATCTTACACATCAGAATGATATATGGCTACCCCAAAAGCTGCAGATAATGTTACATATCTGGTAGTAAAAGTTTTGTGTTGGGACTGATGAGGAAAATCTCTATGAAAAGTCATCTGTGAGCCAGGTACTGGTGGCTCATGCCTGTAATCCTGTCTACTCAGGGGGCTGAGATCTGGAGATTACAGTTCAGCGCCAGCCCAAGCAGAGACATCGAGGACTCTTATCTCCAATTAAACAGCACGAAGCTGGAAGTGAAGCTCTAATTTAAGCATTAGAGTGCCAAATTTAACAACAACAACAAAAAAAAAAACGCACCTAAAGGACAGCACCCAGGCCCTGCGTTCAAGCCCTAGGCTAGTACTGGCACAAAATAAAAAAAATTGCCTCTGACAGGTAGGAGGAGTTGAGGTGGTTCAGAAGGAAAACCAAGGTTGGCTAAGCTAAAGTTCTAGGAAAGTTGTGAGTTCCCCATCCAAGCACGAATCACCCCTTCCACCCGGAGTCTCAGCACGGACGCGCACCTGGCCTGCTCCAGGTGTCCCCGCGCAAGGCCAAACAACTCCGCACGCCAGCCTTGCCTCCTGGAGGATGGGTGGCCTGAACAGAGAGGCTGAGGGGCTCCCCTGCGCCCCACCAGCCCCCCCCCCGGCAGCCCGCACAAAGCAGCCGGCATGCAGAAAGGAACCTAAGAGACGGTCCGGTTTTCCTGCAAGCTGGGGCCTGGCTTTCAGGGTCCCTGCGTGGCGGGAGGGGGGTGCGCTGCTGGAAGAGGCCCAGCTTCTGCCAGGCGCCCCTCAACGCTACCGGGACATGTTGGCAAAGGAAGCTCCTTCGCCTCCCCTGGGCAAGCCATGTTCATAGCGCACACTCGGCATATTTCTTTTCCCTTTTTCCAGTGACTTTCACAGCTGCTGTCAAGGTGACCCTTACAGAAGCCCTGGGAGGCAGGTCGCGGAAGTCATGGCAGCCGCTCCGGGCGCAGGCTTCCCGTCAGCCACCGGGAGGGCCTGCGCACTGCGCCTGCGTGCTGCGTGTCCGGAAGGCCGCAGGAGAAGGGGGAGAAGCCCGCCCTCGCCGATTCGTTTGAGGCCTCCAGCCTCCCCCACTTTCGAAGTAGAGACATGGAGCCCATGGAAAGATATGGTAACGGTACACACACGCATGCAAGCACACGTGCACACCAACGCCCTAGGCTGTTCACTCCAAAGGCAGCTGCACGTCCAGGCCGTCAGAATCACAGCCAGCGCCTCAAGGACAAGGACAGAGGGGCCGGGCCAGCGCGCGCTTGCCTTCGCAGCCCTGGCAGGCACAGGGAAGTTGGCCGTCTAGGGTGGCAGTGCTCACGACCATCAAATCCAAAGCAACTTCTTTCCTTTCCGTTTTCTGCCACAGAAAGTGGACTATTCGTTCTTCTCTCTAAACACCTTTATCTCTGATTCTGGTCAACGGTTCCCTCCGTCCTCTGAGCAGATACTTGGCGTTGGGGATCCCTCCAGAGTGGGAAATCTCTCGGACCCTCAATGAGAATGATCACCACCCCACTCCCACCCAAGTCCACACGGTCTCTTTTGAGCTGGTCAGTGTTCTTCAAAGACTGACCTAAAGAAGGCTGAAGGAGGGGCGCAGGCCTCGTGGCCACTTGTGATGGGGGGGGTGCTGCATGTCGGGGCCCGAGAGCAATCTTTGGGCTGTAGCTACATTTTCTCCTCCACATATCTATGAGCAAGCCAGCTAGGACAAATCCTCATTTCACAAGTAAACGCGAGACCAAGAGCTTCGGAATCTAGAAAAATCCCGCAACAACTGAGAAGCAGAGCTAAGATTCCTACCTAAGCCCCTCGGACTTGCCATGTGGCTGCTTTGTACCATGGGATGCTGCTTCTGGCTTCTTCAGCTTCCTCGCCTCAGATACCAGCCTGGGAAGGTTTGCTGGCCACCCCAGCAAACGAACACACAAGGGCACGGGGGAAAGGGCTTCTGGAGCTGGGGTAGGAGTGCACACGGAGTTTCTCGGATCAGCTAAGAGGCTACTATGCCCAGCACTCCAGTGCTGCACAGCTGGAGAGCACAGCTGGGGCCTGAGGCATTCTCCAGGGCAGGATTGGCTCTCTCCAAAGCAATCCTTGTTGATTCTAGTCCCACCACCTTAAAACTGTGCCAATCACCATTTGTGAAAGGATGGGTCAGAGCCCAGCTAGCTGGTGGATCTTCCTGATTAAGCTGGAAATGGTGGATCTTCCTGATTAAGCTGGAAACGGCCCCACCAACTTGCTGAAGGAGATTCTATGCTCTCTCTCTCTCTCTCTTTCTCTTTCTCAGTCTCTTCCCTCCCCCCACCCCCACCCCTCCACCCCCACTTTAACATGGCCAGAATGCTGAATGTCGTTCCCTATGAGAGTAAGTTGGATTCTGGAGCCACCTAATTTTTTTTCCTGTGATGGGTACATATAGTAGAAGGTACAATGGATGAAGTCAAGAAATTAAGGTGTTAGCCATAACCTTGCACCTGAACTGACCTTGGGCAAGTCCCTGTTCCCCTGGGTCTTTGCCCCTTGTCTGACAGATAAGGGAGTTGGGGTCGCGGGGCTTTCAGTTCTGGAATCCCATCATTCCAGCTGCCTGAGATAGCCTTTCCCTCTGGAGGCAACTTCAGAATATATTACGGGCCAGGGCTGGGAGGAGGGTAGAGAGAGCCATAGGCAGACAGAGGAATGAGAACACAGTCAGATGGACAGAGACAGCGCCAAGTAGGGGAAGCACCTAGCCAGAGAAAGAAGGAACAGTCTGGTGGTATGGAGGAAAAAAAAAAAATTAGAGCCCCTAATGTAAGCAGACTTTTGCCAGTATTGCTGAAACAAATAGTGACAGATTGCTAACATGTGACAGTGAAAATTACCAACATGACAGGACTTTTGCACCATAACCAGCACCTCTTGTTATCCCATTAACAAAACTGAAGAGACCACATTGCAAATAGGAGAGAACGTCCGTGTATTCTATCACTCCTGTCCTTCGAAGGCAGAAGAACCCAGAGACAAGCCAAAAGACACCTAGAAATCTCTCCCCAGGGACCTGCTTCCTTACCTTTGTCACATCTGAGGAAAGTCCCCCGGGGGGTGGGGGGGGGGAGAGGGAGGTGTTCCCTGGCCGATGTAAAGAACACTTGCACCAGCAGTTAGCACCACCCCCTCCCCCACCCCCAAAGTGTCTGCTCACTTTGATGAGCGGGGCTGGGAAGGGCTGTCAGTCACGCCCCAGAGCCTGAGTGAATGACATGAAACACATACGATATGCTGGCAGGGCCAGGAGAGAGAGACGCGGCGGGCGGGGACCGTGCTGCGTCCGAATGTGCAGAGAGCACACGGGATTTCAGGCCAACTCCATCTGCTCTGGAATGAATCAACACATGAGAATCACAATGGTTGCTATTCTGATAAGCAAGAGCCCCGACTCCCAACTCCGTCAGCACAGTTGAGGAGGTGTACGTAACAGATCACATCTGGTTTTTCGGAGATATCTGTCCGGCCATTTGGGAAGAATCTTTCCTCTTTTGACTGTGGATGGAAGTCTTGCTCAACCATCGGACAAAGCAAGCAGGACTAGAAACGCACTTTCTCCTTATTCTTTAAAGGTTCACAAAACTCCTCCAGTTGCCCAAACTCTTAATTTCCCTCCCCGTTTTTGTTTTTTTTTTTTTTCTGGTATAATCCCTACCTATCCCTGGCCCTGGCCAGGGCTACCCTCCCCAGCTGCAGGCTGAACGCCCCAGTAGTCCCTCAGAAAAGCAACTGACCAAAGATTGTTCTTTTGTATACCAAACAGGGACTTGTCTTTGTCAAAAAAAAAAAAAAAAGTCTTTACAAAGTACCCAAGTGCTGGGTGTCAGACAGGACAAGTTTTTTAATCATGTTAAAATGATTTATTTAAACGTCAAGGCATGTCACCTCACTTCCTTTCATTTTTCAAACTGTTTGTGTTTTTTCTGGATGATAAATTTATCTTCAGACAGCCTCAATATGACTAATTAACTTTGAAATATAAGAACCAGATGTGTGAGTTGGAGAGCTTTCTGAACTAACGCCAGACGGGCTGGTGGGTTTTTTCCTTCTTCCTCTGCCTTCCTCTTTCTCCCCCTCCCCCCCCCCCTTCATCCCACCGGAGCCCTGAAATTACAAAGCAGAGACCCATTATGGAAATGGAAGCCCTCGGCTCCAGCCAGCAGCCAGCACCCACTTGCTCATGCCCTGGCTTGCGCCCCTGGACCCCCAGGACCAATTCTCTGCCGGTGAACTGAGCCGGAGCACGCAGAGTTGTCTTTGGAGGAAGGGCCGGGGAAACTCGCCCACCCGCCTCTCCTTTAATCATCAACTTAATGTGGAGCAGGGAGCTGCCAGAACGCATTTGCCACATGAAAGTCGGCCAGCCTGCACTGTGGCACAAAGTGATTTCTTTTCATGAAGGTCCTCCCTGTGATGTGCTCCTCAGCTCTGCCTCCTCCTTGTTCCCTTGTGAGGACCGAGCACATACAGAGGAAACAGAAAAGCAGGGTGGAGGTAGCAAGGGAGGCTCTCCTCTCTGCACACGGGAGCAAAGGCCTCTGGGAATTGGAAACATCCGCATAACGTACACAGGTGTATGTATTTGTATGTGTGTGGATGACTGTGCCTGCATATGCTCATGTGTCTATGTAGATTTTTTTGCCAGTCCTGGGGCTTGAACTCAGGTCCTGAGCACTGTCCCTGAGCTTTTTTGCTCAAGGCTAGCACTCTACCTCTTGAGCCACAGTGCCACTCCCAGCTTTTTCTGTATATGTGGTGCTGAGGAATCGAACCCAGGGCTTCATGTACGCAAGGCAAGCACTCTACCACTAGGCCATGTTCCCAGCCCCCACTTCCAGCTTTCTGAGGTTAGCTAGAGATAAGAATCTTACAGACTTTCCTGCCTGAGCTGCATTTAAACCACAATCCTCAAATCTGAGCCTCCTGAGTAGCTAGCATTTCACGTGTAAGCCACCCTACTAGCACCCAGCTTTATGTTTTTTTGTATATGTGTCTATGGCTATCTGTGTATGCACGTGTGCCTGACTTGTGTGTGTGTTTGTGTGTATCCATGTATCTCTGTGTGCTTTTTCTAAGCATGTATTTATTCGTATGTGCCTTTGTGTATAGTAACCCAAATTACATGATAGCAAAAGAAAGAGAGACAGAAGTCCCTTTTGCAGGTCTCAGGTAGCTAAGTAACAAGACCCAGACTGAAAGGTACAAGTGTGTTGCCTCAGTTTCCCCACATAGTTGCTCCAGCCTGACCTGAGGCTACGAGCCACAATCTGAAGACACTCTGAATACAGTGAGAGGTGGATCTGCACCCTGCGGGATTCTAAGCGTAATTAGCCACCATTACTCCATCAGCAGGACCTTTATCACTAGGCTGCCTCTTGGCGTCTGAGAGTCTTCACCTGGGATAATCTCACACTCTCGCCAGGTCAGTGGAGTTGCCCACCGTGCCGCACCCCACGGGACCCGTAAACAATGAACTTGACCCTTCTCCCTTTCAGGAAGAATGCCACAGAGCTGCTTCTAGGGCCCAGGGAAGGAAGGAGAGGCCCCACTTCACTCCTCAGCCCCTCCGCTGCTGGCAGAAAATAAGTCTGCACCAGTGCACCCTTGTGCCACTGAAGGAGCAGGGAGGGGCTGTGTGTGGAAGTTCCTCTTCCTTCTCTAACCCGCAAGGCGGCCAGGCGGTGAGAGACGGCCATTCCTCCAGCCTCTAAAACTCAGCCTTGCCCTGGGTACAGGCCGAGAGGGCGACAAACAGGTGTGACTGTCAGCAATACTGCGAGTGCAAGAAAGAGGTTTGAGTTCCCTGGAGCCTCATGCCTTTCCCTGCCCTGATCTTGGCCCCACTCCCTTCCCCCAAAGTACTTTCCTGCTTTCAGCAGTGTGTCACCTAATCCCCAATAAGGAAGGGGAGTCCTCTTCAAAGAGGTGTTTGCATTGTAGCAGGAATTTCTGGAAACTCATGAAGAAAAAGAAGTTCAATAATTCATCACTCAAAGCCACAGAAAGGAGGAGGGAAAGAAGAAAGGGAAGGGGGACGGAGAAGAGGTAGAGCGAGCTAGCCCAAGCTCCTCAGCTCCAAGCCAGCCTGGACCCGGTGAGGAGACCGCATGGGTGACCAAAGCATGTGATCACGGCGAGGAAAGGGTGAGCTAGGAAAGCTGAAGGTGGTTGTTCGCCAAGGTCAACTGAGGAAGGACCCAGAGGTAGGCAGTGAGTCTCGGCACCTGTATTTAGGAGTATACACCTGGCTTGCAGAATCATTGCCCTCTCTCAAGGTAAACAGCACTAGGCCCTTCAGACTCCCTGGGAATGGGAGAGGGAGGGTGAGTGTAGGAATACTGAGTAGCCATTTCCTTGTCATGCCAACTTCCCTGGGTAGACCCCCAGGTGTTGGGCATACAGCATGAGAAACCAGAGTGACTTCCTCTCCACCGGCAGCACTAAGCCCCGCCCCTCACCTGCCGCCCAGGGGCGAGTCCTTTCAGAATGCCAAGTGCCCACATCTATTGGGGACCCCCTCCCCCACCTCAGGCTACACACACTGGAGAAAAACACATGCGGAACCCACCGGGGTTATTTTCTCCTACATTCCCACACCCCACCTGAGTGAAGACAGTCAGATCATTTTCTGACTATTAATAATCCTTCCTGCTATGTCAAACTAAGATAATTATGGAGCTTACCAAATGACAAGATCCTTGACTAATGGAAGGCTGGGGAAGAGGGAAGGCGGGGGGTTTGTGGGAGTCACGCAGGCTTGGAAGGTGAGTCTGGGGTCTCCTGGGAATGCTTAGAACGATGTCTTCATAGTCATGGGAAATGAGAAGAGGCTTGTTCCCATGGGCCTGTATCTGAGACGGCCACGGCGCCAAGCTTCTTCCTCTCCCCCGTTGAAACTAAGGAGACGGCCTTCGTGGGTGCCGAGGTGTCGCCCGGTTGTGACCAGAGGAGCCCACCAGGACCCTGTCCAGCCGCTCGGAGCCGCTCCGTGATATTTGTTGAAATCAAAAGAGCCGGATTTGCTTTGCTTCTTTGCCACACAAGCGCCCAGCCACCCCTCGCCTCCTGCCACTAAGAGAACATAACAAGCAAAGAAATCTGACACTGTACGCGGCAAGAGCGATCGTGTGAAAGCTGTCAGACTTGATGTCTCGAAGACCCAGACCCGAAGGCCTGTCCCCGCCGTGCAGCTTGAGATATTTAATAAAGTAAAGCCCTCAGGATCAAGGGGCTGCGGTCCCTCCCGTGCCTTTCTACAGCACAGAGTTCTTTAAAGCCTGCCTCGCGTCTGTCTCTCTCCAGAAAGCCTTTCATGCCGCCTCGCCAGACTGACATTTTGACAAGTTGCCACGAGTGACATCTGATTTGTACAAATTTCAAGACTAATAAATCTACCTGTCAAAGCGGAAACTTTAAAAGGAGCTAAGCCCAGCGGGTATAGTTTAACAGAACTCAAGTTGATGAAACTGCAGGATGGAGAAATTATATCTGTCACAATCCACCCACATTAGTTCTGCAGAAATGTTGGCAACTGAAACAAACGTCTTTCACGGGTGTTACTGAAAAAAAAAATTAAAAATTAAAAAAAATTTAAATCCAAAAAAGAGATTGTTAATACCCCGAGTAACAAGTAACAGTTCTATTTGTAAACTAACAAATTTTATTTATTTGATTTTTAATGTTGTTGCAGATGTTAGCTGCGGCTCTTCTGCTACCTTTCCTCCTTAGCTGTCTCTCAGGAATGGGGGCTTTCCACTCAAGCTGAGGCCCATCAACCATAAGGCAGCTCCCCAACTAGCTTCACCCCACCCCCCAACATGGGCTACCAGAGTGAATGGGAGTGGTGGTAACTGGGGTGCGGGGTGAGGCAAGACTCGGTGCCCTTAGCCCAGGGCCCTCTGCCCTGTGGGCCTTCGTGGATGTTTATGCAGGAGAGACACAAATAAAGAGAGAGGAAGTTCGAATCCTAGCTAAGGTTTTATTTTTAGCTTCCTTTCCTGTCTCTTAGAAATCCACCTTTGTTCCTCATCATCAGGTCAAAGAAACACCGGCGAAGAATGCACAGATGAGAGGAAGAAGGTAAGGGAGGGCAGAGGGAGCTTCTTAAGAATTCCCAACCACTGTGGACACCAAAAACATAGGGGGGACGTGTGAAATAACCCCCCTCGCCAAATGAGGCCTTCTTTCCCCTGTGCCAGCGCCGCCCCCAGGGGCAGAGAGGAGGTGAAAGGCTTCTGCTTTTCCAGGTAACTGGAGGGGCTGAGGCTGGGAGAGTGACGGAAGGAGTGACATTGATCATGAAGCATTGTGGCCGTAATCTGCCATGTTGAACTGGAGCCCCTTTTTATATAACTATATAAAGATAATTTAAAAAAATAAATTCATAATACTTTTTTAAAGGCTTCTGCTTTGGGATCCTAGAAGGGGACTCCCTTGCCCCTTCAGGAGACACTGCTCTCTAGCTCATGACAGCTTCCATAACTTCCAGTGTGAGTGTGTGTGTGTGTGTGTGTGTGTGTGTGTGTGTGTGTGTGTGTTCCTATGTTTGCGTAGTAGTGGGTTTGAACTCAGAGCCTTGTGCTTGCTAGACACGGCCTCTATCACTAAGCCACACTCCAAGCCCTTTTGGCTGTAGGTATTTTCCAAATAATGTCTTGCTTTTTCTCCAGGCCACCCTAGACTCTCATCCTCCTATTTACATTTCCTATGTGTCTGAGATGACAAGTGCTATCCTCCACACCGGGCTTGTGGTTGTTTCTATTGAAATGGGCTCCCATGCACGTTTTGCCTAGATTTGCCTCAAACTATAATCCACCCAATCTCAGAGTGGCTAGGATTACAGACGTGAGCCACTTCTCCAGCTACAATCATGGTTCTTACTGCCTCCTTTCCTCCTGGGAGATCACAATGCGGTCTCCTTTCATTCCTTCCTTGTGAGGTTAGGAATTGTGCCAGCAGAGACGTGGTAGGAAGAGGAGACCCTGGGATCACCCAGAGCTTGAAGGTAGAGACAAGGTTCAGCTAGGAGACCACTCTCCTCATCTAGTCTAGTCTGCTTTCTCCCTCCTGTTCTGGAACTTCTGCTGAATTTTACTTGACTAAGATGTCCTATTTCCAGGCATGCCTCACATAGAAGACAGATATTGAAAACGGATAACACTGGTGATGAGGTCCATAAAGCTGAGTCTAGACTAAAGGAGATCTCACATGACACTTGAGGAGGTACCCAGAGCAACCATCCGTTTGGTTAGGAAACACAGTGTCAATTTTTCCACTATGAACTAGGGTTGCCATTACTGCTGTCTAATTCCATGCTTTGCCGTGTCAATTAAATAGTTGTTAAGCAGATTTGATGTCCAAGACATTCTGCTTGGCACTGTATGAATTACAGAGAAGTGTAAAACATGATCTTGTCCTAAAAGTGTTTACAGCCCATATGGGGTGTTGAAATAGCATTGTAAACAAGCTACCACAGAACAAAATAGACACTGATGGAGGACAGAGTGAGTTCAAGTACAGAGTGGAGGCCTGGTGCATGAGGAGGGCAGCAGGTGCAGCCCCGCGGCCTGTGGCCCACCAACACCTTCCTGAGAACAACCCCTCTGTCCAATGGCATGGGCAGCCCACTCCATTTTCCACAGGTTTTTGAGGAAGAGGAGCTGGAAAGTCACTGTAAAGATTTGTACAGTTGGGGGCTGGGAATGTGGCTTAGCGGTAGAGGGCTTGCCTAGCATGCATGAAGCCCTGGGTTCGATTCCTCAGCACCTCATACACAGAAAACGCCGGAAGAGGCGCTGTGGCTCACGTGGTAGAGTGCTAGCCTTGAGCAAAAAGAAGCTCAGGGACAGTGCCCAGGCCCTGAGTTCAAGCCCCAGGACTGGCAAAAAAGAAAAAGAAAAGACTTGTACAGTGGCTAATTGTTATTATTGCTATGGATTGGGCTGCACAGCCTGGATGAAGCTGTGTCTGATCCCACATGGAGCGAAGCAGATGAAGGGGTAAAGAAGTGACAGCTAAATACGGAAATAAGCAAGGGCCTCTGTAGAAGGCCGGTCCAAGCCATCTCTGCTACTGGAACTGAAGCCTGAGCTGAAGTGCCCAGCCTCTCACCACCATGTAGGAAGCCCGGGTCTCCCCTGCCCGTAAGAAGAGACAGGCAAGAGCAGCTGCCCCAATGGCTCACACCCGTCATCCTGACTTTTTAGGATACAGAGGTGGGGAGAGTTGAGGTTCCCAGCCAGCCTAGAAAGAAAGCCCATGAGACTCCATCTCCAAAATATCCAGAAAAAAAAAAAACCACTGTGGAGGAATGACTCAAGTGGTAGAGTGCCAACTGAAGAAGCTAGCCAAGCTAATGGAAGCTGAAGACCTGAGTTCAAACTCTGGTACTTGCAGGAAGGGAAAGGAAAAAGAAAAGAGAGAGGGGGGGGGGAGAGAGAGAGAGAGAGAGAGAGAGAGGAGGCAAGGGCAGCAGACTGAAAGTGGCGAGCAGGAGAAATTCCTGGGAACACCAACACTGCTTCTGCCAGACAGACAGAACTGGAGCAGAACCCCAAAGGAAGATAACACACCTTGGAAACGGTAGAGTCAACATCAGCCATACAGAAATCCTGGAGGGATCCCAGGTCCCCAAGATGTAGCCCAGAAAACCAAAAGGCCAGGCTTACCACACTAAGAACCCACAGGGCCTGAGAGCTGCATTAGTCTTTACAGATAGGAGCTGGGTTAGAGAAGGGCGAGGATCTTTGCTGGAATTGGTTAAGTGGATAGTGTATTAGACACATGGAGGACCAAATGCTGGAGCGTCCAGCCTCGTTGATTTGTACATTGGATTCAATCAACAAATCTTTACAGACAGTTATTAGGAAACTGAAGCACAGAGAGGTTTAGTGTCAGCTGTAGAATCACACAAACCAGCCAGAAGATTTAGGAACTGCTGGGCTGGGTTTTCCTCCGGGACACTTGCTTTTCATTTCTTATTTCTTCGCAGAGATGGTTCCTCTAGGGAAAAGCCTCAGTGATGCCAAATGTGACTAATGAAAAAAAAATTTTTGTTGAAAGGTTTTCTTCTAAAACAAACATTTCACTTTATATTTTATTGGATTGGTATTTGCTAACCTCCAGAGTCCCTTGTCTAGTAAATTGAAGACGGGTTCCCTTACATAATGAGCTGCCGCGTGACTGGAGAGGGGGAGTCAAACCCGGAGAGGATGGGGCAGAGCACAGGCCTGGTTAGCACCCAGAGCAGGCCAGAGGGCCCAGGCCGGGAGCTCCAGGCTCCAGCAGCTGCACACCGGCTCTGTCCTGGACTGGCTCTCCCCAGTACAATTCCATAGCCCATTGCCTCCTGTCTGGGGCCCATTACCCACACAGCAGGAGAACTGAAGTCTGAAGGGAGATTTGGAGCCCCGGCTCTTTCTACTGCCTCCAGGCAGCATTTTGGGTTTTGCAAGCAAAGAGGAAAAGAAAAAGAAAAAAAAAGGGGGAGGTGGGGGAGAAATCCTGAACTATTTTTTTTTCAAATGTTCTGGATCTTGGCAAACCCCAATATGCCTTTTGCCAAATGCTTTTTCCCCTTAATTTTTAAACCTCGGGTGTATTTCCAGAACAATCCAATCCATCTGCTTCTGATTCATTTACACTTAACTCATTAGGAAGCTGTTGCGTAAGGAACAGTTTGACGTCCCCAAGATCCCAGTGAGGGATTCTTCTTTCCCCTTTGGATCAGAAAAAGGCTTCTTGCCAGCTGAGCATGGCATACAACCCCAGAGGGTGGGGGAGGCCTGGATTGAAACTCCAAGTCCCCGGGAGGGCAGGCTTCTCTGGTGGCCCCGCCCCCATCCGTCCCCCCGGCCCCTCCCACCGTGCCCTTATCTAAATGGCCACATACAAGTGCTAAGGCTTTGCCTCTGGTTTCAACATTCACCCCCCCCCCCCCAACTAATGGTCACTATCAGCGGGACCTGGGACCCAATCAGATAGATGTAGGACTTACATCTGGACAACAATGCCACCCCATCTTATCTTCTTCAAGGACTACAAAATGGTTCCAGAAGAGTCCAAGAAAGGCAGTAAGGGAGAGAGCACTTTCCAAGGGAGAAGCTAGGCTGTGGGTGGAGGGCATGAGAATGGCCCAGATAGAAGTACAGATTCCCACGAAATAATCACCAACGTGCTAGCCCGAGCCACAGCTCTTGCCACACTCGCGGGGGCCAGGGAGACTGGCTCGGGGCGGCACCTTTTCTGAGAAGGAGATTCTCCTCTCCCATCTCCCATTTCTTCATCGCCATCGTTCTCAAGCCCACATTTATTCAGCCTGGAGTAGTTGGCTCATACCTACAAAACTAGCTACCCGAGATCTGAGGATAGAAGTTCCAAGCCAGCCTGGGCAGGAGTTAGTCACCAAAAGCCAGAAGAGGAGCTATAGTTCAGTGGTAGAGGGCCAGATTGACCAGAAAAAGCTAAGAAACAGCACCTAGGCCCTGAGTTCAAGCATGAATATATATATATATATGTATATATATATATATATCTGTATATGTGTATGTATATACAGTTCAACCAGGTATATGTGTGTTTAATATACAAAATACAACCAGGTAATATTGGCTCACATTTATAATCCAAGCTACTCGGGAGACTGAGATCTGAGGATTGCAGTTTGAAGCCAGCCCATGCACGAAAGTCCAAGAGACTCTTATCTACACAGAAGCTTAGTGACAGCCACCAGGCCCTGAGTTCAAGAGTCAGGACCAGCACAAAAAAATAGACATATAAATAATAAGTAAACAAATTTATTTGAACTCACTACTCCATGACTCCCCAGTCTTTGATGGAAGTCAAGGGGATTCGTAAGGCAAAATGGCTTTCCTTTGAGGACTTTGCAGCCCATCTGTGGGCACCGTTAATTGTTCATGAGGGTTGGCAAGGCAGCTCTTAGCCAAGTGGACATGGCCCAAGGAAGGGGAGGGGTTGCCCACCAGAAAAGCTCAAGAGCTGGACTGGTCAGGAGCACCTTTCACGGGAAGGTTGGCTCTCTGGGAACCCACCTGGAAGGTTGGTCCTCAGCTAGATGCCAAGGAAGAGGCATATTCTTTGGCAGAGGACATAAGGACCAGAGGGCATAGCATGCTTGTGGGTCAGTAAGCCACAGTGTTGGGGAACAGAGGGGAATAAATGGTAGGTGATTCTACTCAGAAGCCTGACCTCAGTCCCAGAGGCAAGATGGGTATGGAAGATGGCAAGAATGACACTTTAGGAGTCCGGTGTGGGATGGTGGGCAAAGTGAATGGAAACAGAGACCAGTTCAGAGTCTGCTGCAATCTTGCAGGCATGCAGTGACAGCGATCTCAAGCAGGGTGGTGACAGTGACAAAGGGAATAACTGAGCACAACAACTGGACACTGGATGACTCAGTAGCCAGGACCTTGAGGAAGCAAGGCCAGCGAAAATCACACCGAGCCAAGGAACAGATGAGCTGAGGGCAGAACTGGTTTCTATGATACAAGTGTGCAGTTAAAACGCACCAGGCACTGTGCTAAGCATTCATGATTGTATCAGTCTTGCCATAGAAAGGCAAGGCAAGCACTGTGGTTGAGGTACTGAGTATCTCCACCCAAATTGAGGCTGTCGCTCTAGCAATATAAAAGGTGGGGTAGGGGTGCATGTACGTACACAAGAGACAAAAAGACAGACAGAGACAGAAACAGAGAGCACCTCCATGTGTGCCAGTCCTGGGGCTTGAACTCAGGGATTTCTGGGGCTTGAACTCAGGCCCTGGGCACTGTCCCTGGCTTTTTTTTTTTTTTTTTTGCTCAAGGCTAGTACTCTGCCACTTGAGCCACAGCACCACTTCTGGCTTTTTTTTTTTTTTAATATATGTGGTACTGAGGAATCGAACCCAGGGCTTCATGTATACGAGGTGAGCACTTTACCACTAGGCCATATTCCCAGACTCCACTTCTGGCTTTTTGGTGGCTAATTAGAGAAAAGCGTCTGGCTTTTTGGTGGATAATTGAAGATAAGAATCCAAGGAGACTTATCTGCCTGGGCTGGCTTCTACTGTGATCCTCAGATCTCTGCCTCCTGGCAGAGTAGCCTGGCTGAGTTGGTAAGAACTTTTAAATAATGATGAAGCCATTAGCAAATGAATATCTTTGTTGCTGGAATGGGTTAGGCATCTGGGAATTTAGCTCCATATAAAAGAAATTTGAAGCCAGGCCTTGCTGGCTCACGCCTGTAATCCTAGCTTCACTGGAGGCTGAGATCTGGGGATCGGGGTTCAAAGCCAACCTGTGCAGGAAAATCCATAAGACTCTTATCTCTAATTAACCATCAGAAAACTATAAGTAGAGCTGTGGTCCAAAGTGGTAGAGTGCTAGCCTTGAGCAAAAGAGCTCAGGGACAGTGCCCAGGCCCAGAATTCAAGCCCCATGACCACCAAAAAGAAAGAAAAAAAAAAAAGAAGAAGCTTGAATGTGAATGCAAGAGGCCCTGGGATGCAGCTCCTTCACCAACCAAAAAGCAAAACAAACGAAACTGAGAAATTATCAAAGTATTAATGTGCCAAGCATGGTGGCACACTTTTATGATCCCAGAAAACTAAGGCAGAAAGATCAGGAATGCAAGGACAGCCTTGGCCACATTCTTGTCCTGATTTTCTCCCTGTCTTGGCATACTTCTGCCATTCCAAGACTCCCAGCAGGTGCCAGTACTGTGCTGTTAGATGCCCTGGACCTCAGAAGCCAGAGACAATCAGCTTTCTATTGTATATAATGGATCCAGTATCGGGTGCTTTATTACATCAGTGGAAACCATACTACGTCAAGTATGTCAGTGCCTGCCTGTAATCCTAGCACTCGGGGGGCTGAGACAGAAGAATCACAAGTCCGAGGCCATTACTGGTCTACAGAACTAGAGACCGTGTCTCAAAAAGAGAAAAAGAGAAAGAGAGGAAGGGAGGGAGGGAGCAAGGGAGGAGAGGGAAGGAGGACAGACTAACACAATTATCTGTTGGGACTTAGATGAACTTACTAATTGCCCCTTAAATTCACACAGAGAATTGGGTGGGGACTCTACCATGGAGCCACACTAACCTGCTGTCCTTGCTCCCTCTCGCCCCCAGTTCAGGCCTCCGTTCCTCTCTTAGCTCCTCACCAACCCCCACATGCCTGCAGTCACTCTCAGACCTCATCCATCCTCTGCCCATTCTTAACTTCCAGAATCCAGAGCAAGCCTCCACTCCTTCCAGAGACTTCTATCACTACAGGAGAGTTTGTGGACCTTCCCTTTCCACGGCCTCTGCCTCTGAGGTCACCGTCCTTGTCTAATTACAGTCTGCTGCTACAAACCTGGCTCCTTCCTTTCTAGCTTTCCTGACTGTGGGCTGGGCCTTGAAGCTAAGTGTTAAGCCCAGCCTTGCCCCTTTAAAGTGTTTATGTAGCCTTGGGCAAGTAACTCAAGCTCTGTGAGTCCGTTAACTAAGTTGTCAGTTGGAGATAAAAGGGTTGTTGTCAAGATTAGAAGAGAACCAGCCTGGCACAAGAAAGACTCCATGCATAGCACCTATCAATATAATTACAGTTGATTTAAGGAACAGCCCCACAATGGATGGTGTAAACCCAAAGCCTGAGCAATAGCAGACCCCTCAGGAACCATCTTCCACTTGCTTCCTTCAGTACTTACAATCTTAACGTTATTTTATTTATTTGACTGCATTTAAATGCAGCCAGGCACAATGGCTCATACCTATAATTCCAGCTACTTGGGAGGGTGAGTCTGGAAAGACTGTGGTTGAAAGCCATCCATCCTGAGCAGAGCAGGGCGGGGAGGCGCTTCCCCCCGCTCCTGGGGCACCATTTTGGAATGTTGGGGCTGCTCTCGGTGGGGACAGCTGGGCTCATATATATATATATATATATATATATATATATATATATATATATATATATATATATAAAAGCTCTGTGGATGCTTTCCCAAGTGGCAGTCCCGGCAATTGATTTGCAAGGCCCTCGCTCTCGCTCACTCACCAAGAAGTCAAAAGCCCAAAGCTGCATCTCCAGCTTTCAAACTGCACAAGCTGTGCTTGGAGAAATGTCACTGCTTGGCTGAGAACCTGGGTGGCACTGGCAGGCAGGGAGAGGCAGAGAAAAGGAACCGAATTTAGGAGTGACTGGAAGGTCGACAAGGAAAGAAAGCCAACACAAGGCGTATATACATAGAAGCCTACGTGCCTCAGGGCTGGCATCCCCCACAGAGCACCCCACGGCTGCCTGAGCCCACACCACAGGCTGGTCCCGTGGCCTCTCGCTGGCCATATCACCCCAGGAGCCGTCCTGCTCCTAAGCCTCTGTTTCTGCTGATTCCCATACTTGGAATGTTGCTCTACCACCATCACACACCTACACCACACACACACACACACACACACACACACACACACACACACACACAGCCTATCCTGTCTTCAGGACTTGCCCTGTCTCCATCCACAAGCAGATCCCTCCTGTCAAACAGTCATCTCCCATCTTCTAACCATTGAAGGCTCTTCCCTAAACCGCAGAATTTCTCATCATTTGAGCTGAGTGTGATGTAGCCTTTGATGCTAATCTGCACCTACCATGTTTTCTAGAAGTTCAAGTACATCTTGTTCCTCTCACACAAAAAAAGACACATCCTCTAAGTTCAGAAGTGTCACTGGCCACTCTCTCCTCCCAATGGGCCCCTGTGCCCAGCACATGGTTAGGGACAACACAGAGGGCATGGTGTGGGTTGCATGCAGCTTTGAACTTCGTGTCCCTGACTGGCCACCAAAAATTTATTTGCATGACTAGAAAGTTCCTAGGCCCTAAGCAATACCACCTCTCCTTCCTCCTCACCCCTCCGTCCTCCTTGTCCTACTCAAAGCTGTTTGCTAAGAGGCCCTTCTTTTTCAATCTGGTCAAATTGAAACATCATTATTTGATGCCTCGTCAGGTCCAGTGGTTTAGAGTTGCCATTTTTTGGTAGGTTGTAGGGCTTGAACTCTGGGCCTGGCTGCTGTCCCTGAGCTCTTCAGCTCAAGGCTAGTGCTCTACCACTTGAGCCTCAGTACCACTTCTGGTTTTCTACTGGTTAATTGGAGATAAGAGTCTCATGGACTTTCCTGCCTGGGCTGGCTTTGAACCATGATCTTAAGATCTCAGCCTCCTGAGTAGCTAGGATTACAGATGTGAGCCACCAGCGCCTGGCTAGAATTGCTGTTTTATATCAAAAGATGTCAAAAGCTTTAGGCAAAAAAAAACAACAACAACAAAACACAAGGGATTAAACTTAGACAATTTAACTCTCTTAACTGTGCTAAAGTCTGATTAGGGAGATTACAAATGTTTATCTAAGAAGTAAATATATCTGAGCACTGACTAGACCAGGAGGATAATCATTTTTTATTTTATAGGAAGAGAAGAAAGAGCAGCAAGGCGAGAGCAGAAAATGAGAGGTGATAAACTCTGAAGTCGAGGTCACCCGTGTTACAACAAATGCCAGAAATGAAAGATAACGACTTTTTCAGTGTCACTGCGAGACAGTTCTCTCAAGGTGACTGTGTGCCTGCTGCCTCAAAAACACAAGAATAAAGAGGCAGACTACAGAGGAACCCGGTGAGGTAAGTGTTCCAGGCAAAGAAAAATAGGTGAGAAGACCAGCTCCAGAAAGAGGAATGAATGACATAGTAAGGCTGTTCACCTCTGCTCCTCCAAAATATTTTTAGCCAGGAATGGTGGGAAATGCCTGTAACCTCAGTAACCCAAAAGTCTGAGGCAGGAGAAGCAAAAATAACAACACTTGTTTTGAAGTAAATAACTAAGCTACAGATCACATACACTCATGGAATCCAATCATTTTATAACCAGGATGAAGCAGAAGGGTCCTCCCAAGTGGCTGAAATTGAAGATGATTGAATGGAGGCAACGCAGATAATCCAGAAAGAGGGGTGAGGTTAGAGGAAAATGTACAGTTTGGAAAAGAACATTTGACTGGATGCTGAAGGCTCACATCTGTAACCCCAGCGACTCAGAAGGCTGAGATCTGAGGATCATGATTCAAAGCCAGCCCCAGCAGGAAAGTCCACGAGACTCTTAGCTCTAATGAACCACCAAAAAGCTGGAAGTAGAGCTGTGGCTCAAGTGGTAGAGCACCAAGCCTGAGCAAAAACAAAAACAAAAACAAAAAAACTCAGGAACAGTGCCCAGGCACTAGTTCAAGTCCAGGACCGGCACACACACACACACACACACACACACACACACACACACACACACACACACACACCAAAAAATGGTGTTTATGAAAGATACAATAATAAATTACCTCTGGACTATCAGTTGAAGTAAGAAAGCTAGCATCATCTCTGTGTGTCTGTGAGAGTATTTCCAAAGAAGATTAGCACATGAGGACTTTAACCTAAGAATGCTTTGGGGGAGGTGGTGCCAGCGGAAGGCAGGGTCTACTGGGGGGACGTCTGGGTGCATCTTATTCCTGGCCCTTCCACATCCTTCTCTGTTTTCCTGTTTCCTTTCTGCTCAGGAAGCTCCTCCACCATACTCTCCCACTAACATGATACTCTGCCCAAGGGCATGGAACCCCGAAAACATAAAAGATAGGTCAGTCCAGTTGGTGATGCTTGGCTGTTAACCACAGAAGAAAATTCCAAGAGTAAAATTAAAAAGAAAACATAAACTGGGCTGGGGATATAGCCTAGTGGCAAGAGTGCCTGCCTCGGATACACGAGGCCCTAGGTTCGATTCCCCAGCACCACATATACAGAAAACGGCCAGAAGCGGCGCTGTGGCTCAAGTGGCGGAGTGCTAGCCTTGAGCGGGAAGAAGCCAGGGACAGTGCTCAAGCCCTGAGTCCAAGGCCCAGGACTGGCCAAAAAAAAAAAAAAGAAAACATAAACTAAACTATCTGAAGAAAACATGATCCAAAATAACTCTTTCCTCCTCCAAACTGTTTATGTCACGTATTTTGCCATAACAACAAGAATAATAACTAATATACAATGTGGCACAAACTTATTCAATTTGATTCACAGACTAGGAAACAGAGGTCCCAAAGAGAAAAGTTACATAAGATCAAGCAATGAGTTTGTAGACAAGCTAGGAAAAGAAACCATGCATGGGAGGTTTTTGTAATCCATAACTGAATTATTCTTATTACCCAAAGTTTCATCACCTGGCTTCTGGTATGTCCGAAAGCTTCTTCACATGAGAACCTCACTCCTGGACTCTCACTGAAGTCCTATTTTATTTTTAAATAATTTCATTGTTGCTATTAATGTGTTGTATGGAGGGGCTACCACTGCCCAAGTCAGGTAATCACTTCTTTTGGACAATATCACCCCTTCCTTTCCATCCCCTTCCATCTCTGCCTACAAGTTACATAGATCATTTTCCAAATGAAATGCATGATTGCATTTGTTCTCCTTTCCTCCATACCTTTCTGCACCCTCCCTTTTATCTGCCCCCCCCCAAGAATAAAGCCCAAAGCAAAAACAAATACTACCACCACCAACAATAACAACAGGGGGTAAAAATGTCTCCATTGCCTGGAATTTGTCTCAGTAGATAGACAGCATTTAAAATGTTCAGAGAAGTTACACCTTTGTGTGCCTCTCCTCAGGCTAGCCTTTATTCTGAGTTTTTGTGTGTGAACGCCTACAGTCATGTACCCGTTATCACCTCCAGGTATATTTTAGAGCTAGCTTCCACATGTGAGAGAAAGCATGCACCCTTTGTCTCTCTGAGCTTTCTGCCTGCAGTTTTGCCCACCTGGATTAGTCCTCGGCTCAGTGCAGAGCCGGAGTCCTTCTTAACGGGTTATGGGTTTCTAAGAGAAGCACAGGCGTCTCAGCTTAGTAGCCGTATGACTGAGAAAACTCAGTAGCTTGTGTGACCCTCAATGTCCTCATCTGTAAGGCAGATTCCAGGCTGACATCAACGTTTTCCTGGCTGGCATGATGACCTTACAGGAGCACTGCAAGGAACAGATGAGACTGTGGAACTAAAGCATTCGTCCTTTAAAAGACACTTTACTATGTTTAGTTTGCCCAGTGTCATTTCTGACTAGTTAAAACCACAGGATCTCAGAGAGACTTATAGAGTTGATCTCATGGATAAGACAACCAAGAACAAAGAACCTCTGTCCCCAACGAAATGCAAACATCTGTCCAAACCACTGTTCCCCAACCAACTGCTACATAGGGTGTCAGAGGCTGCCAAGAACCAACCCTCAGGTGCAGTCCCTCGCTACCTCTGGGTCTACGGGAAATTTTCAAACTCTTAAAAGGGAAGGGCACAAAGTCCTCCACGGGTAGTCCTTTTATATAGTTTAAGGAGAACTGTCATGGAGTTTTACAGACCTGATATCCATAAGAACTTGAACAACTGACAGCAACTAGATTAAATATTGGGCAAGATTCATTGATGAGTCATAGGCAAAGAATAGTACAGACCTGACTTAGTTTCCTATTGCTGCCATAACAAAACACACATATATAGTGATTTAAAACAACAGTCTTATTAACTTACATTTCTGGGTGTCACAAGTCTCCAATGGTTCTCACACGGTTAAAAAATCACATTGTGGGGGACTGGGGATATAGCCTAGTGGCAAGAGTGCCTGCCTCGGATACACGAGGCCCTAGGTTCGATTCCCCAGCACCACAGAAAACGGCCAGAAGCGGCGCTGTGGCTCAAGTGGCAGAGTGCTAGCCTTGAGCGGGAAGAAGCCAGGGACAGTGCTCAGGCCCTGAGTCCAAGGCCCAGGACTGGCCAAAAAAAAAAAAAAAAAAAAAATCACATTGTGGCCAGGGCTGAGCTCCTTTCCGGAGGCTCTGAGAACATGGTCTCTTGCACTTTTGCCATCCTGAGGCTTCCCAGGCCCTTGGCTAGTGGCTCCTTCCATATTCAAAGCCAGAAGTGGCTTTGGGGTCTCTGGCCTTCCTGCTTTACTTCCAAAGATCCTTGTGACTTATTAGACCCATGAAATAATCAAGATAACTCTTTCATCCCAAGGACAGCTGAACAAAAGCCAGAATTACTCCTACAATCTTAAACCTACACACACACACACACACACACACACACACACACACACATTGTACTCTCAAGTTCCAGAGATTAAGACATGGACATGTTGTTTTTGTATATGACCGTACTGGGGCTTGAACTCAAGGCCAAAGATACATTCCCTTACCTCTGTTGCTCAAGGCTGGTGCTCTACCACTGAGTCACAGCTCCACTTCTGGTTTGGGGTGAAAGGGTTGGTGGTTAATTAGAGATGATACTCTCATGAATTTTCCCTGCCTGGGCTGGATTTGAACCTTGATCTTCAGATCTCAGCCTCCTGAGCAGCTAGGATTACAGTTTTGCGCCATTGGCACCCAGCTACAACATGGACATATTTAGAGAGCTGTTTACTTGCACAAAGCCAAAACCATCCTTCCCACTTTGCTCAGTCACTAACAACATTGCTGACTCATCAGAACCATAATTTTTTTTCCCGCTTCTGATTCAAGCCCAGATTCTGGTTGGACACACCATTCTGTCATCACCATGTGCCAACTGGACTTGACTTTAGTTGTAAATTGTACTTGCCGGCTTTGACTACGCTTGGTAAACCTGGGTTGGAGTAAGGCTGTCCATGAAATTCATCTTTGCAGGACATCAGAGTGTTGCTAAAGTCCCAGCCAAAGGTAGATATTCACAGAATGCCATTTATCCTCATCATTTCTGACATCAGCTTGACTTCATTCCCTACATGGACCCCAACCAGCCCTCCATCTACAATCGCCTTAAAAAGGAACTTTCCTGGCCAGTTGTTCTTACAGACTTCCTGTACAAATACTAAATTTTCCTATCTGGACAACTGTCCTACTTGTTTGGGGAGGAGTCACTTCCGGTCCCAGGTACCTCCTCTGGTTGTTTCTCACTCTATGCATTGCTGCCTATAGAGCCCTTCCTCCTGCCAAAAGAGGATTGCTCATTCACTGAGATAGACATCATTTCCGGCCTCAGGAGTCAGCACTGCAGCTGAGGCTGACCATGCAAACTGCTGGAAAATCTGGGTCTGTCTCCCTTCCTCTTGGAGAGCTAAAGGCAAATGTCTCTGTCAGCTAGTGGATGGTCAGGTAATGGGTACATTTGTCCAGTCTGTCCTTGCCCCGGGCTCAGATTCTAACCCAATGGCAGGAAATAAAGGAGAAATAAACAGAAGACGTAACAAAGGGGAAAGCCTGGCTGTGTCGCTTGACTGAACTCCTTGCTCTTCTGCTAACTGGATATAGAGTTGGGACAAGTGACTCCAAACCACCTGGGAGCCTGCATCTCATGTAGACTAAAAAACGTCATGTTAGGCCAGATTCATTCTGGGATTTGTTAACGTCCTTCTAGAAAACAGTGGCTCTCCAGACTGGAATGATTTTTAAAGAGGGTACAAGAAATGAGGCTGACACAGTAGCCGCTGGCTCACTCCTGAGATCCTGGCTATTCAGGAGGCTGAGATCTGAGGACTGCAGTCCAAAGCCAGCCCGGGCAAGTTGGAAGTGTGACTCAAGGGGTAGAGCACCAGCTTGTCAAGCTCAGTGCTCTACATTCAAATATTGTGCCACCAAAATGAAAAAGGGAGGAAGGGATGGAAAGAAGGAGGGACGGAAGGAAAGAAGAGGGAGAGAGGGAGGGAAAGGAGAGGGAGGGAGGAAAGGAAGAAAAGAAGGTAAAGAGGGAGGGAGAAAGGAAGGAAAGGGACTCAGAGCTATGGGGATGGGTTCTCTAGCTCTTCCGCCAAGAAAAGAGGAAATTGCATGGCAAAACCATGCTGGTTGTCCCAGGATTTGCTCCCCACTTACCTCCGAATCCATAAGTGACAACTTGTCCTTCACCGGCCAGTGCGGGGCCTCATACTACAAAAGTCCAGTTTCCTTCTAGTCCACCATGCTGTCCCCCTTGGCTTGCTCTAGGTCCCCTGACAGAATGCTAGGCACAACTCTCTCCTGCCAGGCGCGGTGTTCCCTGCCACCTCAGAAGCCTGAGGAGAGCCAGAGCCTGCAGCTTCTGCAGTGCCTGCCCCGCTTTGGGGTTTGTTCTCAAAATAATCCCCCTGAGCTTATTTTCCAGTGACTATTATGTGCTCATTTAAACCATGCTTTGAGGGGGGGTTGTATGCTTTGAGTCTTCCCATAGGTTCCTATGACGTCTGATAGCGTCTGAGATGCAGGGCAGACCCAGCGAGACACATTCTCCTGACCACACTCTGAATTGCTCCTTTCCTGTGGTAGTTGAAGCTCGGTTACCAAGCCAGGTGTTTGTGTCTGCTTCCTTCTTCCCAGGAGACTGTGCTATCGCTGGGCTCCTAACAGGCCTGGGCTGCAGGGCTCTAGGCCTGCTCAGACATGTCTGGACCAGGTCTGGGCTCCTGCTGGGACTCCCTGCACACTTAATGTGTGGCAGGCTTCTGAGGAACAGGGCCACCGTGTTTACACTGCCCGGCTACAAGACCAGTAAGCAGAAATTATAAAGAAACAGAGATGGTTTTCCTCTGTGTTGAGCCAAAAGTTAAATAGATCTAGCTGTATTTCGGATGAAATTTCTTAGTCCTGAATGCCCCGTGATGTAAATCACTAAACCTTGGTGAGGTGCCCACGGTCAGAGGCCCCGTTATAGGAAGTTGAGCCTCGATTACCTCTCATTGTCCGTGGGTGAGGATTAAAGTCCTCCTGAATTGTCCTGGGCTGAAAGTCATAGTCTTAGCCACCAACTTCTTTCCTTAGGAAGACTTAACTATTCTGAATTCCTCTTCAGGATCTAGTTCTCAAGGCTGAGACCCTCCTAACTGGCAGGAGAAAGACCTTCTAGTCGTAAACGTGTGTCCGTGGACCATCCTGGGAAGGTGTCCTAGTTCCCTCACGGGTTGGGATCAAGCTTATCAGAAGAGATGACTGAAAGGCATGGTAGCTTGTCTCCAATGTGCAAGGGCCTGTAGGAGGGAGAAGTACCTCACTTTGTCCTTCTGCCTTTGTTTCCTGCATAACTTTGCTGGGATTACATACATACTCCACCATACTCCGTCTTATTATCTCCCACCCCCACACCCCTCCTCCTCCCCCCCTGCCTATACCCCATCTTTCCACCCCTCCCCAGCCCCCAGCCCCTCAATCCCCACTTTGAACTACAATCTTCTTGATCTCTTTCTTCTGAGTAGCTGGGATTACAGGTCTGAACATACACATGGATTTGGAATCAAAACACTTGGCCTTGAGCTGTAGCTCCTTTACATACAAACTATTTAAGCTTCCATTTTCTCAACTCTAAAATGACCCTAATGACATGTCATCAGGCTGTTGTGCAAATCAAGATAATTGCACAAGAGAATACTGCGATCTACAATCATTTCCCCAAGCTGAGCTCTTCCTGTGTGTCTTGTTCAGCTCTCTACACCCAGGAATTGGCTGCTATATATAATGCCAGTGGTCAATAAACGGCCATTGAATGAACGCGACGTTTGTCCACAGGACATAGGGCAATCAATAGTTAGCGGTCCTGAGGTAAATCTGTCTCTAACTTAGAGAGCTATCTCACAGCCAGAATGGTCCTCTGGACCAATGCTGAGGCAGATGGCTCTGTTCCACAAAGGAGCTAGCTCCACGATCAGAGCCTCTCCCCTGACCAGGGATGCTAGGAAGGAAGCGTGAGCAAGCAGAGAGTCACAAAGCCACCTAGGGAGACATACATCCATGGAAATCTGTCGCTAGCCAGCCCAAGAGCCTGCCATCCACCTCATACCTCAGCACCCAGGATTCAGCGCAGGCCTCGCCAATCACCAGCCACTCTACGTACCTTCCTTTGGGACATGCACACGCATGCCTGCAAATACAAGCGCTCCCACCCATATCTGTCTTCCCAGCCCTCTGAATCCCACGAGTAACAGTGGTGGCACTCTTCACTCACACAGCTGCCCCAGACAAGCTTGGGGTTCGCTCAATCATCCCAGTATCGATTGCACATGTGATCCATGACAGGCACATGGAAGAAGGTGATCAAGTTAGTTCAAGGGCTGAAAGAGGATGTTTATGGCTGGAAATTGCGAGCCAGTGGTCGATATCTTCTCTAACTTATCCTCAATGCAAAGGATAATCAACAAAGGACCTTCGGCAAGAATGATGAGAGCAGGTCTGTGGCTTTAAGTTTCCCCCCAGAAAATGGGAGTAGAACAAACCAGCAGAGCAAAGCATCTAAGTTATTACTGTCTGGGAGGGGGAGGTGGAAGGGGGCGACTTGTCCCAAAGTAGGAGAGTGGCACAAAGATCCTGACAAATATTAATTCCACCTACAGGTAAAGGTAAAAGAGCAAGGGGGAAAAACAGCCCTGTGTTCTCAGGGAAAATTATGGTAATAAATTTAAAGCAATCCTAAACTCTTAGAGCATCGGAAGACATATAATTAAAGTAGAAATATAGATATTAAGCACAGATCATTCACATAGCCTCAAGCCACTACTTAAAGAAGAAAGAAAGAAAGAAAGAAAGAAAGAAAGAAAGAAAGAAAGAAAGAAAGAAAGAAAGAAAGAAAGGAAAAGAAAAGAATAGCAGGGAATACACCAATGTGTTCCCAGCCATTCCCTGGCATTCTGAATGCTTTGTACTTCCATTTCTGTTGTCCAATAGTTCTAGGACCATTTGTGTGTTTTTGTGTGTTTCTTTATTCTGCAATTAAGAAAATATCTATGCCATTAGTTTAAGAGGTAATAATGCTACCTTCTAAATTTCTGAGTGTGTCTACAATAAAAATTTAAAGGTAGGCTGGGAATATGGCTTAGTGGTAGAGTGCTTGCCTTGAATGCACGAAGCCCTGGGGTTAATTCCTCAGCACCACATAAAACAAAAAAAGCCAGAAGTGGTGCTGTGGCTTAAGTGGCACTCGCCTTGAGCAAAATGAAGCCAGGGACAGTGCTCAGACCCTGAGTTCAAGCCCCAGGACTGGAAAAAAAAATTAAAGGTGTCTGCTGGGATTCTATCTTCCTGTAGAGACCAGTATCCTTCCTGGGGCACAGATATTGAGGCATGACTCAGCAGCCCCACTTTTGGACATCTACCCAAAGGATCACAAGCAAGACCACACTAAAGCCACCAGCACAACTATGTTCATCACAGCACAATTTGTCATTGCTAAAATATGGAACCAACCCAGATGCCCCTCAATAGATGAATGGATCAGGAAAATGTAATACATTCAGAAAGAATGACATTGCCCCATTCTTAAGGAAATGGAAGGACTTGGAAAAAATCATACTAAGTGAAATGAGCCAGACCCAAAGAAATAAGGCCTCTATGGTTTTTCTCATAGGAAATAATTAGTACAGATCTAGAATAATCCTAGCAGAAGATCACAATAGCTCAATAGCTAGGTCCATATGAACACACAAGATGATGCTAAGCAAAATCAATTCCAAGTTATGAAAATAAGTGCTTTATCATTGTTGTTGTGATTTTCAACATACCATGTGAAATTATGCCCTTTTATTTTTTGCTGGTACTGGTGCTTGAACTCAGGGCCTGAGTACTGTCCCTGGATTCTTTTTGCTCAAAGCTACCATTCTGCCACTTGAGCCACAGTGCCACTTCTGACCTTTTTCTATATATGTGGTGCTGAGGAATCGAACCCAGGGCTTCAGGTATATGAGGCAAGCACTCTTGCCAGTAGGCCATATTCCTAGCCCCCTGACCTTTTCCTTTTGTTTTTTTTCCCCCCTGTGGTTTTACCTTTGATATCACTGTAACTGATTTTGGTACCCTGGATACTATATGTGTGTGTGTGTGTGTGTGTGTGTGTGTGTGTGTGTGTGTGTGTGTGTGTATTGGAACTAGGGAAGGGAAAGGAATACCAAACTTGAGAGACAAAGGATAAAAAGACAAACCAATGCAACAGCAATACTTACAAAACTATATGGTATAAACCAACTGTACGACTCAAGGGAGGGAGGGAAATGGGGAGGGAGGAAGGTGAAGGAAAAATGAGGGAGGAGGTAACAAGTTGGATAAGAAATGTACTCACTGCCTTACATATGAAACTGTAACTCCTCTGTACATCACTTTGACAACAAAAGAAATGAAAAAAAAAAAAAGAAGAGGTAGGACTGACCCAGAGAACACCCTTAGGAAGAAAAGGGGGCAAATGGAGAGGTAGAGAGGTAGGTCAAGAGCTCCCCCAGCCCCAGGTCCACTGCAGGCAGAAGAAACAGCTAGTTCTCCACATGGCCATCTCTCATCTGTGAGAGGGATAGATGTGTGCTCTCACACACTCCCACTTACTTCCATTTGGGGACTTTTTCTTCCTTTTCCCCAAGAGACTTCCACTAAGAATGGCCCCTATGTTCCCCACAGGACCAGGCACATTGGCTCATGCCTGTAATCCCAGCTACTCAGGAGGAGATGAAGAAGGTTGTAGTTCAAAGCCAGCCCAGGTAGAAAGAAAAGGTAATGAGACCCCAGCTCAACAGATAAGCCAGGTGTGGTGGAGCATGTCGTGATCAGCTGTATTGTACCAAGGGCATAGTTAATAGGATAAACCCTGAGCAAAAACAGAATATCTGAAAAGTAACTAAAGGATAAAGGGCTGGAGGCATCGCTCAAATGAAAGCACCTTCCTAGCAAGTCAGGACCCTGGGTTCAAACACTAGTACCACCAAGGAAAAAAAAGAAGAAAGGCAGGAGTGGGGGAGGAGGAAGAGGAGGAAGAGAAGGGGGAAGGAGAGGGGGGGAAGAGGGAAAGGGGGAGGGGGAAAGGGGAAGAAGAGGAAGGAGAAGGAGGAGAAGGAGGAGAAGGAGGAAGAAGAGGAGGAGGAGAAGGAGGAAGAGGAGGAGGAGGAGGAGAAGGAGGAGGAGGAGGAGGAGGAGGAGGAGGAGGAGGAGGAGGAGGAGGAGGAGGAGGAGGAGGAGGAGGACGAGGATTGGCCTCGATTCAGGTAGTCCATGTATTACCAAAAAAAAAAATGATATTTTTCGGTGGAGACCCTACTTCCGATTTTTCATCTTCCCCAAGCTCTAGTGATAGTGGTACAATCCTGTCTTGTAGACTGTGTTGCTAATCCAAGGTGCCAACTAGGTTGTATGTCTTAAATGTGTTTTCAACTTAAGGATATTTGGGTTTGGGGGACCAAACTTCAGTGGCTCATAGCTTTCAAGCTAGCGACTCAGGAGGCTGAGATCTGAGGATCAGGGTTTTAAGCCAGTCCCAACAGGAAAGGCCACGAGACTCTTTATCTCCAAGTAAACAGCAAAAAAAGTGGAGTTGTGACTCAAATGGTAGGGTGCCAGCCTAGAGTTCCCAGGCCCTGAATTTAAGCCCCAGTCCTGGGGTGGGGGCGGGTAAATTAATTAATTTAATATAAAATATGAGATGTATTTGAGAGTTATAACCTCAGTGTAGGAAAGGACTATCTGGAGAGAGTGAGGAAAGAGGTGACACTGTCCAAAAAGAAATGCACTCTTTACCTGACTTATGTAACTGTAACCCCTCTGTATATCACCTTGATAATAACAATAAAAAAATTGAAAAAGGAGCATCTGTTATCTAACAGTCAAAGTTGCCTACCAGCCTATTATCAACCCTGCCAACTACCAACCTCCACCCAGTGCTGAAGAAGCACCGACCTTGCTCCCTCTACCCCAAATTCAAACCACGCTCCAGTTCGCAGCATCTGGACCCTCCAAACCCCCCAAACTGAGATGGGGCTGCAAACCCCTGGAGACCATTATCAAGCACCATGGAGCAGCCCATAGCGCTCTGTGACCTCATGAACTCCCCCAAGATAGCATCTGGGGGGCTGGGGAGAGCCCCCCCCCCCATGCAGGAGCACCCAGGCTCAGCCGCTGCTTGAAGGCAGAGGAGAAAGGAGTCTGACAGCCCCAAGGTAAAGCCTCTTTTTATTAAGACAACACAGCAAACTTTTTTTAACCACAGCTGACATCACACTAATAAATCACCATCATGTCTTGTGGGATAGGAAAAGCCAAAACACTGTCACATTTGATTTTGCCGGCTACTCGCTGTCTCAAGAACAAACCATGTGTTTTTAATCAACAACACTTTGTTTTGCATTTCTCAGACCCCAATCCTCTTTAAATAGTTGCTTTCCACCAAAGGGCTATTTTAAACCCAGGGCAGCTCCCTCAGCTCGCTGAGGACTTTCACAAACAGAACATCATGTTACCGGCTCCCTGGGCTTCTCCGGGCACTTTCTCTTCTGTAATTATTATGTATTCTGTATTATGAGGTGGTATCTGTCTGTTTCCGAGGGGGGGCTCGCCGCTCCCCTCTTTGGGAATTTAATTAGATGTCTTCCCAGAAAGTTGGAGTTTTTTTGGGTTCTTTAACAGGCAACCCGACAGGGTTATGGGAAAACGGCAAATTCCGAGCCAAAGGAAACAGAGCGAGTCACATCTGGAACTAGGATTCAAAAGGAGGGAAAGAGGAGGTGGCAGAGGAGAGGGGACAGGAGGTGGGGGGAGCAATAAAACGAGATTTCCGGAATGGCACATGTCAGTTTCTGTGTGCAAGCAGGCCACAGACCTCTAGGAGTGGATGGGCCCGGGCAAGCTGGCCAGGGCTGGCTGGCTCGGGGTTCATCCTTGCTTTGGAGTGGGTGGGCCCCGCAGGCAGGAATAAGCTGTGGGCTGGAAGCTGTCAGGAAAAGGGGTACTTGCCTGGCTGCCTGACAGCCAGGCCCTCAGCGGTGACTGATAGCTAGGTTCATCTTGTGTAGACATCTGTCTCGAGCAACCCCAGACTTGACAAAAAACGATAAGGGACCAAGACGGAAAGATTCTGGCCTAAACTAGAGAAAAGCCTATACTACTGAGTAGCTAACTTCAGCCCAGAGGGGCGCGCCAGCCAGCACTGTAGGTTTAGCAGCCGGATGGTTCCGGTACCCAATGCCGGCTTTGGCCAAACAGCAGAATTGGGGACATAATAGCCTTTTCTCAAGGAATCTCTTCTTCGGTTCACCAGATCATGCTACACAGGGTGCTGATGTGCCCAGACTTATTACCTGTCAGCCTGGTCTTTCCTGGACTCCTAGCAGATGGTCCAATTGCGGAACGCTCTCAATTTCACAGAGTTGATTTTATTCATTTATTTATGGACTGCCAGCCAGCCCTGCAGCTTGAACTCGGGGCCTAGGTACTGTCCCTGAGAGTTTGTGCTCAAAGTTGATGCTCTACCACCTGAGCCACAGCTCTACTTCCGGCTTTCTGGTGACTAGTTGGAGTTCAGAGTCTCGGGGACTTTATAGTCTGAGATGGTTTTAAACCTTGACCCTACAGTCTCAGCCTTCTGAGTAGCTAGGATTACAGACATGAGCCACCAATATCTGGCTCCCCTACCCCCTGTTTTTTTTATTTGCTTTATTTTTAAAATTATCTTTAAATACTGTACAAAGGGATTTCAATTGAACATAGCAATTTACAGGTACAAAGCATCTTAATCGTATCACCTCTTCCATCAATCTCCTCCTCTCAAAGTTGAGTCTTTAATGAAGAATCACCACCAGTGAGACACTCTGGGTTATTCCTTTGCCCGCTTATTATGCCCTAAGTTCATGGAATAGGGCCTAATACAACTCCACGAAGTGGCCACTCCGGAAGTGTCCTATCTCCAAGGCCTTTTGCAACTGTATTGGGAGAGGGACAGTCCTGTCACTGGAGGAGAGAACCCCTTCCAGGTGAGGTGACAACTGCAGGTCCTCTTCCCATCCCAGAAGCTCTTTGTTCTGTACTCCGTACTGCCTCCCTCGAACAAAAGCATCTAGAGACGACCTGTCCTCTCCCTCGCAGCCTCCCCTGAGCCGGCTGCATGGTTACGTGGAAGAGGACTCCATCCCGCCATGAACTGGACTACTTATAAGTTCAAGCTAGGACTGCTTTTCCCAGTTGTGTACTGCCAATAGGTATTCGAACACAGGATGGACTGAGTCTTGATTATTCCATGGCCAATGCTTTCATTTAGATTGTTACCTTCCAGAAGAAGTTAGGATGCCTAGAAAGATTGGGGGAAATGAGACCTTTCCTGTTGCTTTGCTTGGAATCGGAGCCCGGGTGCTGGAATCCTACCACGTCAGCCACAGCTCCATGTCTGGCTTTTCGGTAGCTCACTGGAGATAGTAGTCTGAATGACCTTCCTGCCCGGGATGGCTTCAAACTGTGATCCTCAGATCTCAGCCTCCTGAGTAGATAGGATTACAGGTGTGAGACACCAACGCCCAGTTCTGAATGCTTTCTGTATTGGTATTCAGGAGTTAATTCAGAAAGAGGGGAAAGAATAGGAGAGAGAAGAGTAGAACATCCTAACTTCCAGGATGGGTACCTGGCAGGCACGCCCTTCAGAAGCTCAGCTGCCTCTCCGGTGTGTCCACCTCTACGTGCTTCCTGGGCTCTCCCATGCATGGCCATGGCCAGGTTCATTGAGGTAAAAGGACTGGGGAAGGATACAGCCTTGATAGTGAAGTGTGATCCATTAGAGGCAGTATGGGCATGCTGTTCAAAATGTGCTGGTGGCTTGCCCCTGTAAACGTAGCTACTCTACTCAAGAGGCTAAAATCTGAGGACAGAAGTTCAAAGCTAGCCCAGGCAGACAAATCCATGTGAATCCTATCTCCAATTAACCAGCAAAACGCTGGAAGTGAAGGTATAGCTAAAATGGTAACACACTAGCCTTTAGAGAAAAACCCAAGCAAGAGCCCAAGGCCCTGAATTTAAGCCCAGTACTGGCTTAAAAATCATACATACATACACACATGCATACACATACACATGCATGCCTGCATATATACACACATGCATACATCCATTGCCCCCTACCTATGGACCCAGTACGTTTTTGTCAGACCTTGGTTGATGTGAATAAGCATTAAGTCTGAGAAGCACGTGAATTTCTTCACCCTGGCTATGTGTTAGAACATCTGAAAGTTTTTGTGTCACTATTGATAGCAAGATGTAGTCTCAGATGATCAAATTAGAGCTTCTAGAGCTGGGGCCAGTTCACCCTTCCTCAGTACACTGCCAAGATGGAGGTGATTCACCCACAAGCATATCATATGTTGGGCTGGGAGTTGTGGCTTAGTGGTACAGTGCTTGCCTAACATGCATGAAGCCCTAGGTTTGATTCCTCAGTAAAAGCCAACAGTGGCGCTGTGGCTCAAGGGGTAGAGTGCTAGCCTTGAGCAAAAGAAGTTCAGGGACAGTGCCTAGGCCCTGAGTTCAAGCCCCAGGGCTGGAAAGAAACAAGCAACAACAACAACAAAAAGAATATCATATATTGAACATCAACGGAGAGACAGGCACCGCCTGTGCTTTTCCAAGGGATTCTTAATTGTCCCCACAAACTTAGAAAGGTCTTACGTCCTACAGGTCACCCATCAAAGCAAGCATGTGAGCCCAGGGCCTGGAGCCACTGGTATTCCCATTGGGCCTATGAATGCCATTACCTCACTGGAGTGAGATGATAGCAACACGGGGACAAACAACCGCGAAGCTCTAGGAAGCCTAGGATGGAGGAGCAGAGGTGTACTGCTTATAAGCCAGGCTGAGGAAGGATAAGGAGGAAAGCAACAAGGGCACTCGCAATTTGGGAGTGCGGGAATGCTGTCACTGCCCAGCTCGACACCAACAGCCTTGCTCTGCCAGGAAAAAGCAGGCCCACTTTGGCCCATGATCAAAGAACCTTCCCACCCAGGCCAGATGCCAGTGGCCTACACGACTCAGGAGGCTGACACTTAGAGGATCAAGGTTTAAAACCATTCTGGGCAGAAAAGTCCTCAAGACCCTATCTCCAATTAACCAGCCAAAAAGCTGGACTGGAGACATGGTTCAAGTGGTAAAGCACCAGCCATGAACAAAAACACCAAGAGAGAGCATGAGAAGGGCACACATGCACATGTGTATGTGTGTTTGTACACACACACACACACACACACACACACACACACATCCCCTCCCAGAACAGGTCATGCAGAGGCTTCTAGAGGCATCTCCTAGTGGCACCCAGAAAAGCCATAACCAAGTTAAAGCTTTCAGCCAGTTTAATGGGCCCTTTAGCAAAAAGTACTTACTAGTAAACAGTAATTAGAGGAGAGCAGGGGCCCAAGGGAACCAGGTAACATGGAGCCCTGTTTTCCACTGTCTTCCATGTACAAACCCTGCTTGAGATGAAAACATCCCTGTTGTCAACACGAGTGTTTAAAGAGCCCAAGACTTCTGTAGTCTAAGCAGGAATTCTAATGCCTGCTGTTAATTGAAGGTTTCATCAGTTATGGGGTGCTCTCGCATACCCTAATGCCTTTAATCCTGGAACAAGACCGGGAGGCAAGTATTTTCTGGGAGAGGAAGCTAAGCTCTGGGGATAAAAGGTGGCAAGCGCAGTGTCACACTGGCGGAATCACAGAGAAGGTCTCTGGATTCAAGTCTCATGCCCTTGCCACTGGCTTGCGGCTGGCCTCTCAATTCAAGCCGCCAACATTCGGTCATACCTATAATCCCAGCAAAAATGTGTCCTTGGCTTTCGGAATTCCCTTCATTGCCAATCTTTGGAGCCTGTGTCCCTGACATCCTCCATGCTGTGTCCTGACAGACTCCATGGGTCTCCCTCTGATTCTTCCCATGGGAGTCCATTTTCTGAGCCTTAGCACGATGCCTGACCTCAGAGACACACAGGACACATGTGTTCTCTCATATGTAGAAGTTGGGTCTAAATTGAAAACATATGCAAGGTCATTTGCATAGATATTCAAACATTTAGTTAATACTAAAGTACATGGAGGGAGGAGTCCAAGGGTGTAACTCCTTCAAACAACCAATTTCCAGTTGAACAAAATGAATATCAGGAAGGTGGAACATGAGTGGTGGAGGAAGGTGGAGACCAGGGGGAGGAGAGACGGCCAATGGAGAGAGGAAGGGTGGACAAAGGCAGTCATAATAGTTAATGTGCATAGGTGAAAATGGAACCAAGTAACTTGAGGGGATGGGTGGGGTTGGGAGAGATAATGGAAGGGGTTACATTAATCAAGATGCTCATAAACTGATGCTAATAAATGACAAGTTGGATTAAAACTTCTTTGTACAACCACTTACTGATCATTAATGAATTAAAAACCATGATGTCTGGTAGTAGTTTGTATTTTCGGTAGCACTGCGTTTTCAGGGTAATGCTTTAGGCTGCCCCTCGTGATTTCCAGGTAGAAATCAGGAGCCGATATTTTCAATATGGCTACTGAGGTCTGTGTGCCCGTGACCCACACCTGTAATCGAAGCTGCTCAGGAATCTGAGTCTGAGGATCACAGTTCAGAATCAGCCGAGGCAGGGAGGCCCATGAGTTCTCATCTCCAATTAACCACCAAAAAACTAGGGGGGAAGCTGTAACTCAAGAGGTAGAATGTGTCAGCCTTCAGCAAAAAAAGCTAAGCCTGTGTTCAAAACCCCAATACACACACACACACACACCAAGAATATGTGACTACTGAGTTCCGAACCATCATCGCCTCACAGAGGATGAGGGAATCTGGGAACAAATGAGCCTGGTGTAGACAGGGACTTGAGGAAAAGTCTCAGCAAAGAGCCAGAGAAGCAACTTGCAATCTGTAAAGTTTTTTTTTAATCAAGTTACACTATTATTTGAAATTGGCAGGACACCAATGGATTTAATCCAAAGATATAATTTATGAATGTTTTTTTTGGTTTTCTTTTTTAAGGGCATTAGGGTTTGAGCTCCTGTTTTCCCTTCCTTCTTGAAGTATCTCTCTTTCTCTCTTGGCAATATGTTACTGTCTCTTCTCAAATCGGTTTCCATCCAACACGCACAAAATGAAGTCAGTTTGAGGCACCCGACGCCCCCCTTTCCCCTCACCCCCCCCCCCAGAAGAGCTTGCTCTCCACGACCGTAGCCATGAACCACCAAGCACAGAGCCGTGCAAATGGCTTTCTCCTTCTAGTGCCTCCCCCTCCCCCTCCACGGAGGATGGGGTCCTTCGTGGCTGAATCGCAGCCTTGATTATGGGTGAACTTTCCCCTATAACTAGCTTCCTCCCATTCCTGTTCCCTCGGAATCTTCCTCTCAGGGCCTTTGTTCCCACAGGCAGGCCTGGAGCCCCTGGTCCCTCCCCACGTCCCTCCCCAGCTTCCCCCAGGCCCAGCCTCCCCGCTTCCTTCCCCAGTGCCCTGGGAGTGGTAGCAGATCCATGTAACTCCCCTCCCACAGGCCCTGAGAAATTCCCAAGATCAAAGAGCTCAGCAGCAGGGCCAGGTGTCCATCCTCTGCCACAGGCCGCGATTAATCAAGCCGCCCCACTCACAAGGAGATCAAACCCGGCACCCCGCCAGCTGTTGGTTAAAGCTGGCCTTCAAGCTGCCCTCATTAAATTGCCTTGCCCTCTCCGGGGCTGACTCCCATCCCCTGACCATCTCCCTCCGCACCCACCCCTTCCAGCCTTGTTTGATTTCTGCTTTCCTTCACTACTTTTCCCCGTCATCCTGCTTTCCAAAACTACACCCTCCTCCTCCACCTCTTTCTTTTCTGTGGGGGCAGGGTGCCAGTCTTGGGGCTTGCATTGTCTTTGAGCCTTTTTGCTCAAGGCTATATCATTCTACCACTTGAGACACAGCTCCGCTTATTGGTTTTTTTGCTAGTTAATTGGAGATAAGAGTCTCATAGACTTTCCTGCCCAGCCTGGCTTTGAACCTCAACCCTCAGAGCTCAGCCTCAAAGTTGCTAGGAATATAGGCGTGAGCCGTCGCCACCTAATTATCCCAGTTGTCTTCCTCACTAACTCCTAAGGCCCTCAGACTCTGTTGCCTGGAGACTCCTCCAAGACCCTCCTGATTCGCCTCTGAAGTTCCAGGGAGGAAGTCATGCAGGGCGCCCGTGCCACCTGCAGGAGCACGCTTCTGGGGGTGTTGGGGAGCAGCTGGCCCTGGGCCGCAAGATGATTAGGAGTTCACCAAAACTGACCCTGCAAAGCAGGCCCAGGCTGCTCAAGTGCACGCATGACTGGGCCCCATGTCCGGGCTGCTTGTCTTCTATAGGAATCTAGCCTCAAAGGGAGCTGTTTGAGGAGGCTTTACTGATGTCCTCGTCCCTGTGAACTGCCCAGAGTTCACTCCAAAGTGAGCACAACCTCCAGAAAAGAGGAGGGATGGAAACGCTGTTCCTGACTTCCTGTCAAGGCTATTTACTCCAGTTGCCTCAGGATTGTTCTTTATGGGGTGTACTGAGGTGGGGGGGGGGGGGGGTGGAGATAGGATTTTTTCCTGGGAGGATTTTGTTGGGTTTGTTGTTATGGTTGATGGCGATGGGACCCTGGATGTTGCACTTGCGAGGCAAGCCTTTGCCACTGAGCTACAGCCCCCAACAAGCACAGGCACACACACACACACACACACACACACACACACACACACACACACACACACACACACACAAAGAAAGAAAGGAAAGGAAAGCAAACACAGGCTGCGGAGCGCTGTCCTCCGGTTCCAGCCTTATTCTACCTACATCTGTGTATTTTTTAACTTGTTTCTCAAATCAGTGGTTCTAAGGCACACAGGCGTGAGAAAACACAGATGGAAGGGAGCAGACAGCGTTGTCGTGTGTGTGGAAGACATCACACCACGTTATCCATTCAGAAGTCTTGGAAGACCTCAGGAGGCAGAGTGGGTTTGGGTGGCTCGTTGTTGTTTTCTTAGCCTGGATTTTCCCTCCCTGTAGAGTCGGAACGATCTCGTCTCCCCGCTCGCTTCGGTTTCCTTGTCCCTGGGCCTCCTTTGCTGCCGGGGGCACAGGGTCCCTCGGCCTCTGCTGGGCTGGGTCACTGGGCTGCCCTGCGGCTGACCCCACCTCTACCTGTGCCTGTTTCCCCAGCTGTGGGGTGGCAGCCGGTGGGAGGAGAAGCCATCCATCACCTGGGCAGCAGCCCGGGCCTGAATGAGGACAGGCAGGGTCAGAGCTGGTGCGCACTTGAGCGCAGGGGAGCCGGGTGGGGGCTACAAATGGTTGAGAGATTGATGCTGAGCTCGCTGGATGGCACAGCACGAGGAGCAAGGGGCTCTTCCCCAGCACCAGGACACAGCCTGAGCCCTGGTCTCTGCTGACTTCCTCCCTCCCACCCCCACCCCCCTTCATCCTGGCTTTCTTCTCTCCCTGCCTGCTCACAGCCCATCCGTCAAGCCATGCCCCGAAGCTGACCTTTTGCAGAAAACAGCCAGCCTGAGAGAATCATGGCTGGCTGAAACACCTCACCAAGGAGTTTTATTAATGTTGGCAGGCCCAACTGTAAATTGGTGGCATGGCTCCCTCAGACGTCCCCTGTCCCCTGACTGCCTCTTCAATGTGAGCTCTGTCAGCCTGGAAAAAGAAGGGGAGAGAGAATTGGGGACCTTTGGCAGGGGAGGCTTGGTACTGGGGCTTGAGCTCCGGACCTGGGTTGGAGCCACACGTCCATTTCTGGCTCCTTGGTGGTTAATTGGACTTAAGAGTCTCCTAGGCTTTCCTACCTGGGCTAGCTTCAAACCACAATCCTCAGATCTCAAGATCGCAGCCTCCTGAGTAGCTAGCTAGGATGACAGACACGAGTCACCAGATGTGTGTGTGTGTGTGTGTGTGTGTGTGTGTGTGTGTGTGTGTGTGTGTGTTAGACCTAGGGCTTGAACTCAGAGCCTGAGCTATGTCCCTGAGTTTCTTTTTGTTACGGCTAGCACTCTATCACTTAAACCACAGCACCACTTCCAGCATGTACTGAGTAGTTTGTTGGAGGTAAGAGTCTCACAGATCTTCCTGCCCGGGATGGCTTTAAACTGCAATCCCCAGATCTCAGTCTCCTGAGTAGTTAGGATTAGAAGCATGAGCCACCAGAGCTGGACCAGACCAGATTTCTTTAGCAGAGTTCCTACCTACCCTCTCCTGCCACAGGTAGGCCCTGCGGAGTGTGCCATGCTCTGGGAGTGTGCCCTGTGGTTCCTTGTCTCTGTGACACGCATCATTCCATACAACCTCACCTATACCTATTGTTGGCTGGCTGGTTTGGGTTTGGTTTGGGGCAGTACTGAGGTTTGAACTCAGCGATTCTCGTTTGCTAGGTATTTGCTCTGTAGCTGAAGTACTCTTTTAGCTGTTATTGCTCTAGTTATCTTTGATATAGAGTCTCACTTCTTGTCTAGGCCAGCGTGGACTATAATCTTCCTGTTTGTGCTTCATGGCTGGGATGACAGCTTTTGCTGTTGAGTTGGGGGTCTTGTAAACCTGTTTTTCCCAGGCCGGCAATCCTGATCCCATAGCTAGGATTGCAGGTGTAAGCCACCAGTATCCGGCCTCAGCTTTGCCTCTTAAAAGTAGTGACAGTACTTCCAGAAAGGGACTGTGGCCTCCTCTCAAGTGGAGAGGGAGGGGGTCTCAGGGCCGAGGCAGGCGACAGACAAGTGGCTGAGCAGGTCTTAGCCAGCCTGGGGACCTCCCCATCTCACCAGGACTTCTTCTCTGGAGACCACACAGGTTGGCAGTCAGTAACGGCACCGAGAATGAGGACAGACATGTTGCGGCAAACAGGGAGGGAAGATGTTTAATAGAATTACTATCAGGCTTTGAGTTAATGAATCACAACTGCAAGAAATCATGATAATCCAGCAGGCATTAGTGACAGATTAGCTTCAAAGCTACCATAAAAGTACCATAATGCTTACCTAACGGCATTATTAATCCTCCCAGTACATGATGGCTTTATGTGGAGACCAGGCACCAGCGGCGGCTTGACAGAAAGCCACGCGGCCATGGAAGGGCACCGGGCCCCCCTCACCCTGCCTGGCCTGCATGGCTTCTGCTTCCCCTGGAGGCCACACCCTCACGCACCCTCAAATGGCTCGGGCTTACCCCAGAGCCAGCTGCTGAGGCTCTGCTCCTCGCCAAGTGACACCACAGGCCTCAGGCCCAAGACTTCCAAGAGAGGCACATCTTGTGATAAATAGCAGGCCCTTGAGAACTCCATGGCTGTCCCTTCTTCAAAGGATCAGAGTAGTCTAAAAAGAGTGCTGCTCCGGTAGCTCTTCGTGATTCTCTCTTTTTTTTTTTTTTTTTTTGCCAGTCCTGGGCCTTGGACTCAGGGCCTGAGCACTGTCCCTGGCTTCTTCCCGCTCAAGGCTAGCACTCTGCCACTTGAGCCACAGCGCCGCTTCTGGCCGTTTTCTGTATATGTGGTGCTGGGAATCGAACCTAGGGCCTCGTGTATCCGAGGCAGGCACTCTTGCCACTAGGCTATATCCCCAGCCCCTTCGTGATTCTCTCTGCTCTAGCTGAGTGGTCTAGCAAATCAGATAACCTCGTAGCCATCTCAGTGCCTGCAATGGTTGAGTTCCAACACCAATGTTTACCAATCCCTCAGTTGTGCTCCAAGACAATGCACATCTCTTTGTGTGTATTATCTCATTTAGTAGCCCCCAGCAATTCAAAGGTAGTCGCCACTCTCTCAGGATAGTTAGAGATGGAAAATGAGAATGTAGAGCCGAGAAGGCAGAGCGTGGCCCCCTTCCCCCAGCTCTTGAATCTCTATCAGCCGTCCTCAGGGCTCAAGCAGCTGTGAACACTAACCGCCATCTTCAATGAGAAAGTGCTCTGCTCGGCCTCACTGCCAAGTGTCTTCATCCCACGGGACTTGGATCCACCTCGCCTGACCCTCACTGGACCCAGAGTCCCTTTCCCGAGGTCTACCCACACTCTGCTCCGAAGCTCGCGCTGTAAGCCCGCCCATCCTCCCATAAATATGGAGGCAATTAGCCCCGGTCCAAAGGGAATTCTCAAAGCCATGTTCATCTTCATAATGATGAGGAAAACTCCTCAGGAGGCCTGAGTCACTTGCTGAGGCAGGCAGGCTGCTTCTGGTCTGATTAACTAGGGTTTCATCTGAGACGTGTAGGCCTCCTGCAACAGCCTTCTCTCCCCCCACCCCCGTCCATGCACTCGGGGACCCCAGCGGAGGAGGGAGCTGCCCTCCGGCTGCCACAGAACAGACAGAGAGAGCTGGTCCTCTTCTGCCCAACCATCAACAGGCTCCAACCTTTCCCCCTGCTCTGTGTCCCTTGGAAATCCCACAATCAAATGGCCAGCCACCACTCACTAAGAATGTATTTACTTCCACCGGGAACCAAGGCAAAGGCCAAGAGGATCCACTTCACAATGGGCCCGGGCTCACACTGCTGGCGGAAGCGTCGCTATTGCTGCTTAGTGGGCTTTCTGCAGGTGACTTCCTGTCTTGAAGTTCCAGTCTCCTATCGGAGCTGGTGGATGGCAAGCAGATCCAGTCATCTGAGTTACAAAGTCATGAAAACCTCAGGGTTAGAAAAGCCTTCCATGAGCGTTCTCCAGCACCTCCTCAAATCTACCCCCATCTGCTACCAACTCGTCTTGAGTCAGATAAATAGTTCTTATTTCAACATGCTGTGCCCAGTGAAAGCGCAATAAATATTTATTGATGGTAGTGCCCATGATGAATTAACAGCCAACGCTATAAAATTAAAGTTTCACACAAGGAGAGACCCTGGTGAGAAAGAAACAGCTATATAAAGTTTAAAATTTTTCAAAATGACAAGTATTCTTCAAACACACACACACACACACACACACACACACACACACACACACACTTAGCATGTAACAGGAAGAAAACCACAGATAATCATATGAAATATAGAGTCCCCAGGCTAGCCATCCCGGCCTGTCAAGATGCTCCAAGCCCTGAACCCAGAGTTACTCTTATCTGCTCTCTGAGCCATAAAAGAGACTACCCAGCAAATTAAAATGGCATAATGCAATGTTTTCTCTTCTCTTGTCTTCCAGATGAACTAAAGTGACTACATTAACAGGTACAGATCTGAATGTGTTAAAACTTCAAGCAGGAAAGCTGGGCACTGGTGACTCACGTCTAGAATCCTACCTACTCAGAAGGTCGAGACTTGAAGAGCACGGTTGGAAGCTAGCCCAGACAGGAAAGGCCCATGGGACTCTTATCTCCAATAAACTACTCAGAAAAAGGCAGAAGTGGTGCTGTGGCTCAAGTGGTAGAGCACTAGCCTTGAGCAGAAGAAGCTCAGGGACAGCACCCAGGCCCAGAGTTTAAGCCCCCAGACTGGGGCTGCGAGGGAGGGGACTTCAAGCAAGAACAGGTACTGCATATAAGAGTTTACAACGAAATCATTCCTTTTGTCTCCAAAGGCTCATGCGTGAAAAGCTTGGTCTCCATCTTGATGCTATTGAAAGATGGTGGAACCCTTAAGAAGTGAAGCCAAATGGGAAGACTTCCGGACGCCACAGTGTGTGCTCCGAGGGGACGGTGGGCTCCCCGTCGCTTCCTCTTTTACCTCTGGGTCATGAAGCAGTTTGCTCCATGATGTGTTCCCGCCAGGGTGTGCTGCTCCCTGATTGCCACCTCCAGAGGCCCAAAGCAACAAGCCCACCACAACAAAGACTAAAACCTCCCAAAATGTGCACCAAAACAAACCTTTCCTCTTTATAAGTTGATTGTCTTGGGTGTTTGTTACCATAAGGGCAATCTAAATGACACAATAGTGTAGGTGTAGGAGGAAAAGGCTAAAAGTTGGGCCATAAGGGTGGGGGTCTAGTGAGTACAAAGCCATCTCTGCCAATCAGGCAGGGTAGCCCTGCCCCACACCAATGTATGTGCAGAAACCCACTAATGGCAAGTCTAAGAGCCTCCATCTTTCTTTTTTAGAACCAATCAACGAATTAACGTTTCCTGCCACCTGGACATCTGGGTCTCCTCTACCCACAGCCCAGACATGCCCAAGCCCACTTAAAAGCCTTTCAGTGTCCAGCCCACTGGACTCTTAGCACAAACTCAGGCTGGGCAGCAGTATCGGCTCAAACTAAGCCACTGGCTTTCCTGGAGATCAGTCAGAAGGGGGCCTCTACAAGTCTGGAAATCAAAAAGTAAGGACCATTTACAAGCTAGTAAGAACCATGGACTAAATAAAAGCTTGGATGGAGAAGAAAAAAACCTTTAAAGCCAGGAACTGAGGAACTGAATAGCTCGCACCTATAATCCTAAAATAGGTGGATCACAGTCTAGGCTGAAAAAGGGAAACCCTATCTCAATAATAACCAGTCAAAACAGAGCCAGAGACGTAGCTCAGGGGAGAATGCCCGCCCTAGCAAGTGTTAAAGGTCCTGAGTTCAAACTCTAGTACCATTAAAAAAAGAAAACAAAACATAGGTTATGACTAAGACATTTACCAGAGCTTGGTCTAGGCCCTGAAACTCTCCCACTAGAGGGAGCTGGTTTGAACCTGGTTGTACTTTAGATTAAAATGCTCCAATGCAGTAATGGGGCTGGGCGGAGAGCCTGGAGATACAACCAAAGTAGACAGGAAAAAATCCATGAAAGCCAAAGGGGAGGGGGCCCTTAGGAGGGCATTTCCACCCTGCCTTTCCCCATCTTCAAGAGAGATCAGAAGCAGAGCAGGTCGGGAGCTATGGTTCTGGGCACCGTTGGCTGTCAATTGCTCTAGTTCTTTGCTGGACTCACAACCGTGCCACCCCATGCCAACTCCATGCTCAGGACCTCTAATAGGAACACTACCCCAGTGGTGGACAGGCAACCAAGCTAAGGTTACAGTCATGCCCATGCCAAGCAAGAGAACACCCACAGTCCACTTGGCAATGCTCGCTGGCCTCCTCCCTGCCCAGGCCTGTCCTCCTCGACTGCAGAATGCGGCCTCATGATTCTGCTCCCCTTTCTGCTGTGTGTTCCTGCCCAGATGAGCATCCATCTTATCATGCCAGGGTTTTCCACAGAAGGGGACCTGGTCCACTTCTATAGGAACCCAGTGATTCCCTGGGGCCAGACTCCAATGCTGTCCAGATGCAGCAAAACAGAAGGGCCATTCACAAACAACTGAAATACCAACACACTCTGAAAGCAGTCTGTTAGCACTTGTCATAAGCACACTAAACAAAACAATGAAACCCTCAGAACCCTGCCACAGTCAAGCTTTAGGAACTTGGCTCTGGTGACTTAGGAAAGCAGAGAGAGTGGGCAGAACCAGTTCGCACTTGGGCTGAGGCTTGTTTGTTCGGCTTATCTGAAGTCAGAGCGAACAATTCCTCACCGTCATGAGAAGACCTAGAAGTTTCTCCTCCTGTGACTGGTCTTGCTCTTCCTGTGACCTATAAATACCCATCCCATAATGCTACCGTCATCTGGGAAACTTGTTCCTTCGGTGTTCCCTCCACAGACGAGTGAGGTCAGAGGTCATTTCCCAGAATGCTGAGGTGACTAGATCCAGCCTGGATCTAGTCACCCAGCCTCGGCCTCCTCAACGGTTCTTCAGTTGCCCTGGCTGCCTCCAGATCGAGTCAGATCAGGGCCTGGGGGTCTGTGGTGCTTCCCCAGGTCCTGCTACGGAGACAGCGCCCCACTCACAGCCTTCCAGGGGTTGTGGGGCTGGGACAGGCGCGAAGCCCCACCCCTCGCCCCGGGTGAGCCCAGGCCCCCTCCCCACAGGTCTGTTTCCCACTGTCTCCATGGCTCAGGCTCTGCTTCATTCCGCAGTGGGTGCCAGCCAAGCCGTCTCTCCAATTACCTGCCGGTGGCTTCAGGGAGCTTAGTCTGTGTGGGTGCAGTCCTCCTACATTTTGAATCCAAGTCAAGCAAAATAGAGGATTCATCAAAGGAGGGGGGAGGACCTGGCCTGCCGTCTGAAGCCAGTGACTGCCTGTGACAGAGAGGGCCTGGAAGTCAGAGAGCCCCGGGCTCCGCTCCGGTACTGGCTTCCCCAGCTGGCCAGTCTTCTGGGCCCCGTGGTTTAAACAAAAATCAGAAGAACCCACTCTGTTCTCTTTTCCTAAATAAGAAAGGAAAGGGAAAAAGGGAATTTCATGTCAGAACAAAGGAACTAAACATTACCCAAAACAGCCACCCATGTCACCCCCAGCCTCAATGCAAATCCAGCACCTGCCGGTTCCGTCTGAACCCCACTGTTGCCCTGGAACCGATTGTTACCAATCCAACCATTGCTGGTACACTCACTCAGCACCTGCAGTGTGTCCAATCACCACCCGGTATCTATTTCAAACACCTGAACAGGTGAGGAGTATGCGCAGAACCTGGGATTGCCATTCCATGTTCATGCATTCGCTACCGGTCTGGGGAAGGCTCTGCCCTGGGTTGTCAAGAGGTCTTGGTTAGCTGAGGCCAGCACTCAGCAGAAGTGTCCGCACAGCAAGGATCAGAGCTGTAGGCTCACCTCGGCCCACACAGAGCTGTCAGTCAATCCATGACAAGCGATTAGATGCCAATTAAGTGCCAACACAAGGAGAGTTCAAAGGATCCAGAGTAGTAGGCCAAGGTCATTGCCTTGGGGAAATGGTCATCAAACCATTTAAATAGAGAGAGAAAATGCTTCAATAGAGAAACACACAACTGCTAAGGCAGTACCTTGTGGGGCCCGGGATGCTTCCCTTCATAGTTTTTGGGTTGGTTCTGTTTCCTTTTGTTTATTATTATTGTTGTTGTTATATTATCTTTAAGTAGTTGTACACGGGAGTTGTCATTCAACAAAGCACTTTATGAATACAATGCATTTTGGTCATATCAGCCCCCTTTCAACATTTTCACCCATCCCTCTCATCTCAGCCCTTCCTTCACTTTCCTTAATTTTATAAGCTGTACATCAATTTTTTACAGCATTCTCCCTCCCTTCTTCTCTTCCTTGTCTATCAGCTCCCCTTGTAAATACCCATTTCCTAGTGTTTATTTTGTTGACTTTGATTTTGCCTTTTTAAGGAATTACATTGTTTGAATTCGCCCCTGAATTTATCGTATCTCGGTTAATATATTCGTATACACTTGCATACCACCCAGCATGTTTTCCTATGTGTTTATAAATTAATTCTAGCTTTCGCATCTGAGAGAAAGCAAGTGGCCTCTGTCCCCAGGGCCTTGCTGGCCCCACAGGTTTGAGAGATCTCCTTCATAATTCTGCTTCCTGACTAGATAACCCGTCAGTGACACCCCTGTCAGTCTTGGAGAGGGAAATCTTGCCATCTCCTGGGTGTGTGGTAAGGGTTAAATTATATGAAATTAAACACCCTTAATGGGTACCTAACATTGAACCTGTAATGTGGATATTAGCGTGGCCTCTCTCCTAGGAATGTTCTACAGGTTAAATTTGTTAACAGACTCTCAGCTTTCCAAATGGGGTCACATAAATGTCAGCTATTGTTTCTCTCTAGAATGGAAGTTCCCTGAGGGACGGATTTGAGTCTGTTTTGTGCACTGATAGCACAGAAAATCTGGCACACCATATGAGTGAATGAGTTGGTGAAGACTGTCGAGGAACAGAACAGGAGCAGGTTCCACCCTTGAGACGCTCCCCAAAGGAGGTGATACAGAAGGGTGAACGTGACTTCGCCTTGCTGAAAAGGTAATCGGGGCCAAACTAGCTGAAGAAGTAGCGCAGGAGGGGCACGAGGCACGCAAGGAGCCTGGGGGTGATCAGCAAGGCCAGGCAATCTGGTATTGACGGACTAAGATCTACCCAGTCAGGCAGACAGACACAGTGTCTGATTGACCTTAGTGGGCCCATGCACATCCTGGAAAATCTACCCAAGAGCCGTGTGAGCATTTGACAAAACTGACTTCCAGCAGTTCCTCCCAAATGCTCCAAGTCACTGGGCCTGATCCAAGAGAGCTCCAGAAATTGCATTTCCCAGGAGACCATGGCCTCCCAGTTGCATGCCATCAGATGGGTCCCTATAGCATGTGTCTGCAAGATCTCCAGCCTACTTGGAGAATCATGCAACCATGCCTGTGACCTCTGACCCTATCAACCCCAGCAGGGGCTGGGGAAGCATTTACATCTTCAAAGGCCCTGGTAAATGTTAGCCAGTAGCCTCCTCCCAACCCCCTTTCTTCACCTCTCCCTCCTGGGGGCCACCAGGGGTCAGGGACTAGGGTCACACCTGGCCAGGCCTGATTCCATCCTCCCGGAATCCTGAATTGTTCCATTTCCTTCTACTGCTTCCTCCCCCAGATGCCAACACAGAAGGGAAGGAAGGAAGGAAGGGAGGGAGGGAGGGAGGGAGGGAGGGAGGGAGGGAGGGAGGGAGGGAGGAAGGGAGGGAGGGAGGGAGGGAGGAAGGGAGGAAGGGAGGGAGGGAGGGAGGGAGGGAGGAGGGAGGGAGGGAGGGAGGAGGGAGGGAAGGCAGGCAAAGCAGGTGGGCCAGGACACATTCTAAGGGGTCTTTAGGGGACTGGAGGTCCGCTAATGTGGTCACATCGGTTCTGGATCCGTGTAGAAAGTGAATCCTAACCCAGGGTCAGCTCAGGACTGCCTGACCCAGTAGCTCTCAGCGACCTCTCCCTGACCCCAGTGAGCTGTGGTTGTTCCTCTGGTCTCCTGGAGGCAGGGAGGCCTGTCAACTTTTCCCAACCGCTGCGGGCCTGGCTTGCTGACCCAGACCTGGGAGGGAGGGTCACAGAAGTGTCAGGGCCTGGCAGGACTCAGCCCCAGAGCTGCCGGCCATGATGCCCTGCCCCTTTGCACAGGCCACGGGGAAAGTGAGGAGCAGGGCTCTGAGTCCAGAAAAGCAACCAAGGGGCAAGCGCCCCGGGGATCTGCCACCACACTGGCCTCTGGCTTCCGGCCCACCTCCGGCTGCCGTTTCCCCTGCGGATGGCCTCTGATCCCAGTGATGAGTAGGGTCTTCCCTGCCATGAGATAGCTGTGTACCAAGGAGGACAGACAAGCCGGGAACACAGAGCTCGCTCCGACCTGCCACTGCCCGGCTATGCTCTTCAGAAGTCCGCTACCTAGGCAGCGTGGCAGAATGCGTGGGGAGTGGAGTCCTGAGACAGGCCGGGCTGCCCCGGCCATGCTGTCTCCAGCTCCGCCCTTCAGCAAGCCTCCCCTTGGTCCTTCCCCAAAGAGGAGGGGGCCCAAGAGCATCGAGTGGGCAGGGACAGAGCCTGTGAGGCAGGAAGAGTATTCAGTCCTTCTGTGCCTCAGTTTACCCATTTGCAAAACAAAGAGGTGTCTAAGGTCTCTTCCACTTCAACATTTTCATTCCAAGGGTCTTTTGTCCCACAAACGGTCCCATCTTCATTCCCAGTTAAAGCCTCTCTGGATTCCTGTGCTCCTACCTCACAAGTTAGAGCTTGGGGGTAAAGGGGGCGGGGGGAGGGAGAGGACTGCTAACCTAATCCCTTTATTTGAAAATCCATCAGTGAAATCCAGAGACAAGATTTAAGTTCAGTCACCTGGAGCAAAATGTTGGGAGGCAGAGCCAGGCCTGCCCCACAGGTCTCCTGACCTTTCTGTTCTTCATGCTGTGCTGGCTCTGGCTTCGGATCCCCAGAGAACTCCACCTCCCCCGTGCGGTACGGGCCAAGACCCACCCACCCACTCCCTGCCTACCCACCCGAGTCCTTGCTGCCCCCTGGCCCACTCCACTTGGTAACCAGACTTACCCTCCCCAGCAGGTCCAGGATCCGTCTGCCCCCCAGGACTGCTCGAGGAAGCCCCCCCCCCCAGCTCACCCCAAGCTCCCAGTCTCCCTAAAGCTTCCTCTCTAGACATCTCCTGCCCATGCCCAGCTCTGTCCTCGTCCCTGCCACGTGCCTGCGTCCTGCCAGCTCGCGTCTGCTCTATCGCCCCCTCTGCTCACTTCAGGGCCCAGCAACTCGCTTCCGTGTTCAGCATCGAACACTTGGGTTTGTGTCCATCTCTGTATGGATGCGTTCTTCCTCCACTAGATTATAATTTTATAGATGAAGGAGGTATTCGAAAAGGATGAACAAGCCCGGCACCAGTGGCTTATGATGCCTGTACCCTAGCTCAGGAGGCTGAGGTCTGAGCACCGCAATCTGAAGCCAGCCCAGCAGGAGAGCCTGTGAGACTTATTCCCAAGTAACCACCCAAGAGCAGGAAGTGGAGCTGTGGGCTAACGTGGTGGCTTGGTAAAGTGGTAGAGCTAAAAAGCTCGGGGATAGTGTCCAGACCCTGAGTTCAAGCCCCAGGATCAGCACACACATCTGTAATCCAGGCCCTGGGAGGCTGAGGCAAGAGGGGGCTCAGTTCAAGGCCAGTATGGGCTATAGAGGGAGACCTTGTCTTAAGCAAGGGGTTAGGGGTGGAGAGGGAGAGAGGGAGGAATTGAGGGAGGGAGAGAAAAAGTGGGTGGAGAATATTTAAGAACCCTAATATCAGGAGTGACTCAGCGGTGGGGAGATTGGAGGGAATGCCCTCCTCCGGCGCTTGCGTGTGTTCGCAACTACAGCCATTTCCCTCCAGATCCAAAATGCTCCTTCCCACCTCCCACCACCGCGCGACCCTTCCATGCCACTGGCTCACCTGCTCCCCTGCAGACGAAAGGCTCTGGGGTGATTGATGATCACGACGACCTGCCACTGACCCCCCAACCCGGCCCTTCTGCTGCCCACAGGCGGGCGGGCACTGGGTGCCGTTTGAAATGCCGGCCCCCTGCCTGGCGGGCTGCTGGCTCTCCACTTTGTGCAGGGGATCTTTGATGTGTGCCCTCCTGGGCTCTCTCCAGATAGTGTGGCCCTGGAATCACTGCCTACAACAAACCCACCCTTCTGTTCATGTGGCTCCGGGCAGGAAGCTAGGCGAACCGGGGTTTCAATTCTGCCTCTACCATTGACAAGCTCTGAATCTCAGATTTCTTAACGTGCATGCTGGAGAATCATGGGGAGGATTCAATTAGGTAACGTGTAAGCGTTTGGAACAACACCGACACAGCGTAAATATCCATAATGATGGCTGGGATGGGGGCGGGGGCGCTAAAACCATGGGAAGGCAGAGGTTGTTCTCAAGCATCATCTAAAACTCTAAAACTCTATTCTTTCCTCCTGTTTTTTTAAAATAATAATCTCCCGATCTTCCTTTCTCCCCAAAGTGGCCCCCGCCCCCCCCCCCCCAGCCATCCTACCCACAGTTCTATCCTACTTCCTTCCCACAGCATCGCTGGCATTGTCTTTGGGACAATCCAGTCCCGCGGAGCATGGCTGTCTCTCTCTGCTCGTTGGTGTCATTGGTCATGCAGGGGATTTGCTGACTATGCTCGAGTCCTCTACAGCTGAGCTGCCAGAAACTTGCTCTCCTCACAAAACAATCTGCTTCCACTAAACCACTAAGCATTTCCCATGTCATACTTTAAAGCCACTTACTTACTTATTTGCCTTAGTTTATTTGCCTAGTCCTTGAAAAACTATTTTGGTTAAGATGACTCCCTACCATCGATACTGGAGCCCAACTGGAAGGCCTCATAGCCCTGTGCTAGGCAAGCAGTGTCCTCAGCCCTCACCATTTTGAACCAAACAGTAAGCCAAGCAACGCTCTGCTAGGCCTGTCTCTGCCACATGAGACGGGTTTCAGTGAAAGTTGACCCGTGAGTGACAGTCATCTGGAGCGGCAATTGAACAGACACTGGAGTGAGTCCCATAGTGCCCCAAAGTCCATGGGCGTCCCTCAGGGGAGGGACAGGGACAGAAGGAGCATTATACCGGCGTCCCCAGCTCTCTCCCACTGCTCACACTGGAGAACAGGTTACTGGGGAAGGCAGGGTAGGTGGCTCGGGGAGGCAGAAATGTAGAACAGGTGTTGAGTTAGGCAGGAAAGGAGACTTGGCCTACCTCAAAATTCTAGCCCACCTGAGGGCCACATATGTCCTCTTCGCCAACAAATTCTCTAACTCAACCCCCCTCCCCTGGCTCTCAAAAAGCCTCACTTATGGACTTCTTATCTCTTAATTATAAGGAAATGAGATTGGATTGATGAGAGCCCAGAAACAAAAAAATAAGTTGTTGTAAGGCCAGGCATGCTGTGCACATATCTATAATCTCAGGACTCAGGAGGTTGATGCAGAAGAAACATGAGTTCAAAGCCAGCTAGGAGTTACATAGTTCAATTTTGTCTCAAAAACAAAGTGAAAGCCAGATGCCAATGGCTCATGCCTATATTCCTAATGATTCAGGAGGCTGAGATCTGGGAATCGAGGTTCAAAGCCAGCCAAGGCAAGAAAGTTCCTAAGAGTCTATAGCTGATTAACCAGGGGGGGGAAAAAGGCAGAAGTGGAGGTATGGCTCAGATAGTAGAACATCAGCCTTGAGTGAAAAAAACTAAGGGACAAGTTCCCAGACGCTTGAGCTCAAACCCCAGTACCAACACCACACCACACACACACACACACACACACACACACACACACACACACACACGGAAGGAGAAAGTGAGGGGGGGAGGAGAGACAAGAGCAAGACAGGAATAAGATAACCTTGTTCAAAGAACATCAGTGAACACCTCTGTGGCACTGCCCTGGGAAGCCAGTGGTAAAGATGGCGGTCTTTCCAGGCTCCCAAGGAAACACAGGGGACAAAGAATTTCCCTCAAAGAACCCCATCGATGTGAATGCGTTCTCTGTTCCCAAATCCCAGGCCTTTCGGAGCAGCAGACCAGGCATGCGGGCTTGACGGGCAGGGAGATGAAGGGTGGGGACAGATTTGAGAACCAAAGCCTAGAGCGGAGCCTCAGAAGGGTTCCTCTTTTCCCCCTGAGCAAACTGAAGCAAGGGAGAAGGAGGCTAGGGGGAGGGGGGGCAAGTTCCAGGGCGAAGGAGTCACTGAGTTAAATTACAGGGGCCTGGGAGGGATGATTAACAACCTCCTGGTTTTCTGCTTCACAGCCATTACTCACTCCAAACCTGGGGCTTCTCGGTTACATAGCACAGCGCAGGCTGACCATTTTTTCCATTGACTGAAAACACATTCTGACTGAAAACAAACTTTGGATCCCCGAGGCTTGGCAGGCCCCGGGTCCTTCTCCATATTTAATCAACGGGAAGCTAAACACTTTCAATCTGCGATGGCTCATTTGGACGGGGTCTCGGGGCTTTTGCTTGGTGCCAGATATAATAACTCTCCTCTCTCTTTGCTGAGGCCTATTTTATAATTTTGCTGTTTTTCAATGTCAAGCCCATCTTTTGAAGAATTTTTATTGGATTTCCTGCTAGACTTCAACGAGGATTTTTCTTGCTTTGGCAGAAATATCAAGCAGAACAGGGGGAAAACTCAATCATGGTCTTGGAAAGTCGGGTTGGTGTGTGTTGGAGGAGGGGAGGGGTGAAGCCTTTGTCTGTTTGCCCACAAACAGGTTTCTAGAAGGCTTAGAGCCCTGGTGGCCAGCTTCCAGGACTCTCCGACTTCTGATTCATGGGGTGAGAATTGACGAGGCAGGGCGGGTGGATGTTGTGGACGGGGGAGGGGGAGGGGGTGCTGGAACAGGAGGAGGAAGGGCTGAGCGAGCAAGGTCAAGGCTAGAAAGGCCCAGTCCGGGCGTGCGTCCTGCCACCACTGGACATGCCTCCTGACGGAAGGGGAAAGGGAATCAGGACAAGGCCCACTTGCGGGGGGCGAGCTGGTAACACCTCAAGATTGGGTGGGGAGGCTTGGCCGCAGAGGCCCACATTCACCGGGCACGGGGCGCTCTGTGCGCCTGCTCAAGGCGACGTCAGAGGCCTCCTTTCCCTGCCCAGACAGCGTACCCGAGGGAACGCAGCTTGCCAGTGAGTGACAGCCTTTATTTGCTCATGTTTTCCTCTCCCTCCAGAGTCAACTTCCAGAATCTACCAGAATGTTCCCTCTCGTTTCTTTTCTTTCCTCTTTAAAAAAATTCAATTTTTTTTGCCACTTTGGGGAGGGAGGGGGGTGACTGAGGACAATTTCTGCAGATTATTACCCGGAGAAAAATAAGGTCTTTGTTCAATAATGAGTGACACAGGGAAGGAAAGCATTTTGATACTCTGCTTTCTCTGAGGTTTTCTTCTTTCTATATTAAGATATTATGAAGCCACATTTCACACCACTCAGCCACTTCACACCTACCACCATTAGCTCTGCAATTTGTGGGATTTTTTTTACATGTCATCTCATCCTTTTATTTCCACAAGAGACCTTGAGATAGATGGGACAGATAGGATGAAATCATCTAGGAGATGTCTAAAGAAGGTTCCCAGGTCAGGGAAGCTGCTAAGTCTTGTGGGTAGTAAGGTGCCCAGACGCAACTATGAACCACGATGAGTACCTCTGTCTACTGCTTTACACAACATACTTGCTAAACTGGCTCACACCTGTAATCCTAGCTCTGCAGGAGGCTGAGATCTGAGGATTGAGGTTCAAAAGCCAGCCTGGCCAGGTAAGTCTGAGAGACTCTTATCTCCAACTAAACAGCAAAAAGCTGGAAGTAGAGCTGTGGCGCAAGTGGTAGAAGATCAGCCTTGAGCAGAAGAGCTAGGATGCAAGGCCCTGAGTCCAAGCCCCAGTACCGGCATGTGTGCGCGCACACACGCACACACACACACACACACACACACACACACACACACGCATGCATGCGCGCGCTGGGTGCTCATGGCTCATGCCTAAAATCCTAGCTACTCAAGAGGCTGAGACCTGAGGATTGAAATTCAAAGCCACCCCCAGGCAGAATTAACCACCAAAAAGCCAGAAAGGAAACTTTCAAGTGGTTCAAGTGGTAGAGTGCTAGCCTTGAGCATAAAAGTTCAGGGATTGTGCCCAGGCCCTGAGTTCAAGCCCCAGGACCACCACAAAAAAAGAATGAAAGGGTGTGGGGGGGGAAACACTTGCTGCTGGGGGAACCCAGGCCACTTTTACCCCATTTAAAGAGAGTTCTCTAGCGCAGGTTCTTGGGAGTAAAATGGGTAGAGAGAGTGACATGGTAGCAGGTTTGTTTTTTCCAAATCCAATCCTAAGAGCAGGATTACAGGGCATCTAAGCCACTTCCAATTCTTACCACTCTGCTAGGAAAAAGGAAATCTTGCTGAGTGCCGTGGCTCACAATTCTAACAGCTCAGGAGCCTGAGATCCTAACAAGTCAGGAGCCTGAGATCCCAGGACGATGGTTTGAATCCAGCCAGCCCAGGCAAGATAGTGCATGCCGACTCTTTTCTCCAATTAACTAACCCCAAACCAGAAGTGCAGCTGTTCAATATGGTAGAGCACTAGCCTTGAGCAAAAGAGCTCAGGGACAGTGCCCAGCCCCAAGACTAACAGGAAAAGTCAAAAATGTTTGAAAAGGGACATCTTCAGATCAGGCAGCCAAAGGAGTTGTGGAATACCCCCTCAAGGCCTAGTTGCAGGACTAGAATATACTAGAATTCAGTACAAGAAAAAGGTCACTGTCCTTTTGAAGAGTTTACAGTCCCGTTGAGGAGATCAGACAGATCCAGAATCTTAGAACACTGTGACTGCAAAGGAGCTTGGAGGTCATCCATCTTAGCCCCTTCCTTACCAGTGAGGGCATGGGATAGGCAGAGAAACGGGAGCCCACAAGAGTGATAAGAAGTAGCACTGAACTGCATGCTAAATAAAGACAGCAGCCTGATCACAGACATGTTCTAGGAGAGAATAAAATGTGGTCTCCACCTCAAAGAGCATGTAAAAGTAGAAGGATGGACAGGAAGAGAAGGACCACCAAAGTGAAGGTAAAGACGAACTTGACTGCAGTGTGCTCACGTGACCGTGAGGGCCAGAGCTGAGGGACAAGGAGAAGGAGGGGAAGGAATGGGAGATGAAGACTTGCGGGGAGCTCCATCGTGAAGACTTCACACAATCTGAAAAAAAAACAAGGATGAAGCTCTCGTCCTGGAATTTCTTAACCCCCAGAACATTTCCTTCACAAACACCTGTCACATCTCAGCATACCACAGAAGCCTGGAGGCAGAGAGAGGTTGCCACCGAAAAGTGACCCTGAATAATTCACCTGGCCCAGCACGTTCTCACCATCCTCGCCTCCTCCGGGCCCTTCATCTCAGCAGCCTCTCCCCGCGCCTCTCCAGGGGTCTCTGTGAGTGCCCACCCCTCACCCATGACCAGCCAGGAGGTGCCAGAGAAAGACTGAAGAAACAAGGGAACAGGAGACCGGTGGGCCAGCGAGAGCTAGCGTGGGAGACCAGGAGATCTGAGGGAAAGCCCTCTCCTTGATGCATTACAGTTGCTCCAAGAAAATGGCCACAGGTAGCAGCCGTTCACCAGCACCCAGGGAATTGGAGCTCATAACAGCCCGGCCTCCCGCCACAAGCATCTCTGTGGCTTAAGCATGTCCACACACCCTCGCTCCCACTGACCTCGTGCCTCGCTCTACTCACCTTAGCCTACGAAGGAGAACGTCTCTCTACTTCCTTCTCAACTGACACTAAGGTGCGGACAAACCAGAACCCACAGAGCCACTGTTCCGGGGAAAGGGCACGGTGGCTGTTGCACCTAATGCCTCTAATGACCACAGTAATGTCCTTGCGGCTCTGCTTCCAGAACAGTCCTTTGTTCTCCAGGCAGCTCTGATCCAGGCAGCAGCAGCTCATCCTGCTAAGGGCTGCGGCATCGGTCCATGCTCCTCCTACCTGAATGTCAAGGCCTGAGTGCCTCAAGCCCCCAAACCTCCCTCCTGACTGGATTCCCCTTTCCTCTTGCACGCCAGGAAAGCAAGAACAAAGCCTCCCGCCTACCCAGGAAGTCTCTATCTCAAGCCCTCCCTCTCCACCAATCCCTTCCTCCATCGACCCCCTCTCCACCCACCCCTTCTTCCCTCTCCACTCTCTACCAGTCCCTTTCTCGCACTCCACTCTGCACCAGGCTCTTCCTCCACCTAAGCCGCTCTGCACCACCCCATCCTTCAATCGCCCCTTCTCTACCATCCCTCTCTCCCCTCCGTCTTGCACTCCACTCTTCCGCTCACCTCCAGTCCTCACCGCCTCCCAGAGCGGCTCCCTGCCCTCCTTTCCTTTCTTTGTTTCCATCTCCAGGCCCGGTTTTCACCTCCCTCCTCCTCTGTTTGAGGTTAAGAAGCACACTATGGTATTCCATAAATTACCTGGCGAGAGTGAATGACAAAAACAAAATGTAATTCAGATTAAAGTCAGCCTCCAGCTGAAAATGATAGTTTATTAAATAAATGACGAGGCTGCTGATCAACCCTGCTGGCAACTGGTCTTCCTATTAATCTTTCTTGGGGTGATTTAGGATCCACCTGGGTCCTCTGAGAAGATTCTCCCATCATTTCCTTCCCATCTCTCTGGATCAGGCTGCTGGGCTTGGCACAGTTGACAAATTCCCCAAGTAATCCCTCAAAAGATTGGAGAAATGCTCCGAACGCTCCATTAAATTTATTTTCCATGCTTTAAGAGACCCAAAACTATGTCCAATAAATAAGTGTTCCCTGTGATTTACTGAAATGCTCCTCTGATTTAAAGTTATAGGGGGAAAAATATGGAGCCCCTGGGAGCCCAGGGCCAGCCTTGCAAGTGAGACCAGATGTGAGATTTCTGCCTGGGGAGGGGAGGAGAAGAGAAAAAAACAACCCAACTGCTGAAGGTTTGAAAGTGACAATGTCTGAACCCCGGTTCTCGGCTTTAACATAAAAGGTCCCAAGTTGAGCATTCTTTCTCACAAAATTTATTGTGGTTGTAGTTAGAGGGGGAGCCATCAAAAGAGTAATTCTGGCCCTTGTTTTGCAGAGCTCTTTTGATAAATATGATACTTAGAAATATGCCTCCCACTAGACAGAAAAGCCATATAGTTAAAATGAAGTAATCTGTCAGTAAACTCACTAGAATCAAAGCCAAAATGAAACCTGTAAAAGGAGAAGAGGAAAAAAATACCACTTAGAAACGCTTGAGTCAAGCTGGGGAGAAGGTGGAGATTAAGAATTGTCCTTTATTCAGATATTTTTATCTGCAGAGTTAAAAGCGGAGATTTATTTTTAAAGGGAACTATTTATGTCCCAATCTCCAACAGATGGGTCTGTGTTCCTGTCTCTCTCTTACAGCCTAAGCTCAGCAAAAACAGCTTCTCTCTGCAGCTGAAACTAACCCAAAAGAAGGAGGAATTAAAACTTTAGGAAGTGAATGTAACCTTTGGAACTGCTTGGTAAATAGTAGATCTGTTTACTACAGAGGCCCAGATGTGCCAAAAGCTAAAAACAAATAGGAAGTGGAGGAAAGAGCAGATGTGAAAACTAAACTATATGCCTATATTATTATGTATATATTGAGTGTGTGTGTGTGCGTGCACGCACACACACGGGGGCATGCATGTACATGTGCTAAGTCCTAAAGGCCTGGAGAGCTTGGGCTAAGAAAGTGCCCAGCAGGGAACTGTCATCTTCAGTGCGTAGTCCGATGCTATGGTTTCATCTGCAATGTCCCTAAAGGCTTCTGTGTTGAAGGCAGTGTTGTGCTAGGGCAATTTAAAGGCCAAATGGACGTGCTGGATGAGCTGGTAGGGGGTGGAGCCTGGTGAGATGAAGCAGATGTGTATGGGGAGTTCCTCTGAAGGCTAGAGTTTATTCTCCCCACCCCCTTTCTCTCTACCACTTCCTGGCCACCATGAGCAAGCAGGTTTACTCTACCATGTGGTAGTTGAGGTTAGAGGAGGAACCAAAGCAAACCTTCCATCCTCTAACGTTTCCCCCTTGGGTTTTGTTTCACAGCCACAGTGACTGCCACATTCAGAGTCTTCTCCTTGGAGCCCACTTCTCTGAAAGCCCCTCTTCACCTGGTAAGTCACCTGTTCAGAAAATGCTTTTCTTGTGTTTATGACTATAACACACTGGGAGTTAACTGTCCCCTGGGGAAATTACCCCCAATGGGCTTCCTGTTCTTCTTCACTGTGTAACTACATCACAAGTAACCAAATCCCACAGGCCGATCAGTGATTGGACACACTGCTCTGGAGATACAGGGTTCCAAGCCTTCAGGAGGGATCTGGCCATCCCAGGGCAAAGCTCTTCTCCCTGCTGCCGGCAGACACTGCTCTGGGCAGTTTTCCCAAAACCGCATCCTTTGGCTGTGGTGCTTCCAGGTCCTACTGTCAGAGCACTGTCTTGAAGAATGGGAAGGTCCTCACTGCTGCCAGTCCAGATTGGGAAGCAGGAAGGCTTACGTGCTCTTAACCTGCATTCACTTTTTCAAATTATTTTATTTCTGTTAACTTTTATTGTAAAGCTGATGTGCAGCAGGGTTACAGTTAGGTCAGTCAGGTATTGACTGCCTTTCTTTTTGAACAGTGTCACCTCTCCCTCATTTCCCCCCATTTTCTGTATTTCTGGTTTCTCAACCAGGAAACCAAAGGAAAAGAAGCTATAATTTTATGATAAAGCCTGGGGAAAATTAGAATATTCAAATTCTCCCCTCCCTCCTACATCCATTTGTACTGTAATGAATCATATCCAAAATGAGCCTGTAAAAGGGAGAAGATAAGAAGAAATGCACCATTAAGGAGTCTTCCACCTCAGGAGAGCCCAGAGCTGACCCTGGCCTTGTGATTGGACATCTGCAGGAGCTGCCAGCAGTAGGTTCACCAGCCACAAGTTTAGACTGATCCTCAGCTCCCTGAGCCGGCCCCCACCTCTGGCCCCCTGAACTCCCCTCCCTCCACACCCCCGAGCTGGTCTGGACAGAGCTGGAGGGCGTGGAGTTTGTGCAGCACCTGTGTTTACACTGTACAATCTGCAGTTTACTGTAATAAAATCATTTAATACAGTCATAATTTTTTGGCAAGGGGTTGTATTTATGGTGAACAAGCCGGAGAGGGAATGATTGACTAGCACTGATTAAAACGATAAATCAAAAACAAAAGAGGGAGGACATGTAGAGCACAAAGCCACAGGCAAATCCAATTGAAGTCTCAAGTTTTGAGACTTTGTGGGAGCAACTTGGTCTGATGAGATGCCAACCCTGGAGCTGGGGGCCTGGGGGCCTGGAGCCCAGGATTCGGCAGCTTGACTCATTGAGGCTTACTGGCTCAGGCTAGAGAAATGAGGAAATTGCTAGACAAGCACTGCTTTCCCTGGGCCCCTATCTTCAAAAGAGATTTGGGAGATTTGGGGAATAAGCCTTTAGAATGATGTGTGTGCATGCATGTTCAACGCTGCACACGGAGGTAAAATCATTTGAAGGCCTACCGGGAATTTCCAGAACCCAAACTCTCCCTTTAACACGGGGGCTGAAATTGCAGTCATTGCAAGGGGAACTCGAGTCTCACATCGTCAGCCTTGCAGACATCGTCCTTCAGCAGCTCAGCACCGGTGACATACTAAACCTTGTGCCTGGGAAGAAAGGCTCAACCGCACCATTCCTCTGACAAATGGTCGTGTTTGCAGGAGAATGGTGGAAAAGAAATCCCGGACTGCACGATACTTATTTTCTTATGACATTTTCATCATCATGAATTAAAAGCACCAAGGTCAGCCCTAGAAAAGTAGCCCCTGTATCTAGAATTCTTTATGCCACAGTGTCATCTGTGCTTAAGTTCAGGTTCAGATAAGGGCACAGGAAAGCAGAACATAAAGGTCTTTACAGACCACCCACTGTGCCACTCAAATCAGCTGCATGCTATGAGGCCGGGTTTAGGACTAGCTCCTCTAGTTCTAACTGATCTCCTTACAGAGGGGAAAACAGCCCTGCTGCTACCATTGGCCATGGCTTACTACCAAGCCTTGTCATCCCCTGCCTTACTATCCATTCTCTTCCCACTCCACTTCCATGCTTTCACTGGCCAGGGTGGCTTTCTTGGAGGGCTGGTCTTTGACCCAGTCACCCAACCCATCTCAAATTTCAGTTCCTGAGCTATATGCCAATCAGAATAACAAGAGCAGGATTCTGGAGAAAAGGAAATGAAAGTTTCACTAAAGATAGCAAGCTGTACCCAGGGAGAAGCATGGCTTTCTATGGTTATCTCCCATTGGTCCAACTTCTGGGGCTGAGTTTTGCTGACAAAAGCTTTCCTCCAGAGACAAGGACCATGATGCCACCCCCACCCCACCCCCGAGGGCTTAATAAGTCACTATTAGTATAAAAATTTTTGCTGGGTGCCAGTGACTCACATCTGTAATCTTAGCTACAGGAGAGGCTGAGATCTCAACCCAGATGTCCCTCCACAGATGAATGGATCCAAAAAATATGGTACCTATACACAATGGAATAGTGCATAGCAATTAGAAATGGTGAAATATTGGTATTCGCAGGGAAATGGTCAGAACTTGAACGAATAATGTTGAGCGAGACAAGCCTAGAACACAGAAAACAAAGGGGCATGATCTCCCTGATATATGACTGTTAAGAAGGGGGGAAAGGGAGACAGTAGAGACCAGGTCTGCGAAAGCAAAATCTTCTTGTCAAATGGTATTTCCCACAGGTTTGGGTCAGTGACCCAACATTATGTAACTAAAACCAAACAACTACTCAACATATAAAGGCCAAAAATAGACCTCTCAGGGGATCACAATAGCTCAAAATCTATGTATGTATGTTCATATAAGACAAGGATAAGCAAACTCTATTGTTGATGTTACACTTAAAGTCCTAGGTAAATTTCCTTTGGCGTAGGCCACGTGGCTACTGTATATGTTTTTGGTACACTGTGTAATGTATATATGTCTACCTAATCTAGGGAAAGGAAAGAAAAACAGGGTGTAAGATATCACAAGAAATGTACACACTTCCCTATTATGTAACTGTACCCCTTTTGCACAACACCTTGTCAAAAAAATTTGTTTAATTAATAAATAAATTTTTAAAAAAAGAGGCTGAGATCTGAGGATCGTGGTTCAAAGCCAGCCCAGGCAAGAAAGTCCATGAGACTCCTACCTCCAAGTAAGCACCAAAAAAGCCAAAGTGGAGCTGTGGCTGAGGTGGTGGAATGCTAGCCTGGAACAAGAACTCAGGGACACTGCTCAGGCCCTGAGTTTAAATGACCAAGGACTGGCATGTGTGTGCACATGCAGACACACGCGCGCGCGCGCGCACACACACACACATTCACACAATCTTGAATTCTCATAAGGAAAAGGAATGGAAGACAGAAAAGAAAAACTAAAAGGGGAGAAAGATGAGAAGCAATTGAGCAATGTAAGTTCTCTAGTGCTGAGACTGCTGATTTTTTACTAAAATTATAACAATATGCATCCTTGTCTTCAATTTCTACAGAAAAGGGGCATCGTGTTCTTCAAGCTGCATGCTGCTGAGATTAGGAGAGGATGGACGTCAGGAGGAGTTAGTATTCCTCAGCAAAAGCAGCTTTGAAGAACCTGCTTCATTTAGTGGGACTGGAGAATGCCAGGAGAAACCCAGTAAAAACCATGTTCTTCCCTACCCCTATTGTGTGTCAGCAGCTGCGTTTCTCCTGGTGATGGGTTAATCACATCTGACAGACAGGTGGCTTGTGTCCTGGCTTTCTCATCTCTTGATATAAGGAGCCAAAAGTGACAAGGAAGTGGCCATAGCCAGAGCTAAATGGGATGTCTGCTTTGTTTCCTGTAAAAAGGAAACTTTAGCCACACAAGAAGTTGGCAAGAAATTCCTCTAATGGATAACAGAGGGTGTTGGTAAGCAGGCAGGGAGGGAGGAGGGCCTTCACGTCTTCTTTCCTACTGGAAACAAGTACTTCCTAATTCATTAATTGAAGATTCCCGGAGGAATACCTTTCCTCCACGGGCACTCAGCTATGTGTGTGGAGAAGGTGGTTCTGTCTTGGGATGGCTCAGAAATAGAATGCAAGGACCTGCGTTCCGTCCATAGCACCAGAAAAACAAAATGAACCCAAAGAAAATGAAAGAAAGAAGGGGAGGAGGAAAAGAGGACGACATAAGAAGATAGATATAAAGGAGAAGGGAAGGGAGAGGAGGAAAGGAGACTGGGAAGGAAGGGAAGAAGAAGGGAAGGAAGGGTAGAAATAGAAGAGGAAAATGAGCCAGACCCAAAGAAACATGGACTCTATGGTTTCCCTCATAGGGAATAATTAGTACAGGTTTAGGCTAGTCACAGCAGAGGATCACAAGAGCCCAATAGCTATGCCCTTATGAATGCATAAGATGATGCTAAGTGAAATGAACTCCATGTTATGAAAACGAGTAATATCACTCCTAATTACTTTCAACATGCCATTGAAACAGTAGCTTTTTGTTGTTGTTGTTACTCTTGTATCCCCTTCCTGTGGCTGTGCCTTCGCTATCACTGGATCTCATCTGAGATACTGTATATACTGGTATTAGAACTAGGGAAGAAAAAAGGAATATCAAAATAGAGAGACAAAGGATAAAAAAGACAAACGACTCCAAAAGCAATACTTGCAAAACCATTTGGTGTAAACCAACTGTACAACTCATGGGGGGAGAGAGAAAGGGGGAGAGGGAGGGGGGAATGAGGGAGGAGGTAATAAATTGTACAAGACATGTACCCACTGCCTTAGATATGAAACTGTAACCCCTCTGTACATCACTTTGACAATAAATAAATAAAAATTTTTAAAAAGAAATGGAGGAGGAGAGAGAAAGGAAAAGGAGGAGAAGAGGAGGAAAGGGAGAAAAGCAGCTCCATTTCTATCAAGCCAACACCTTCCGAACTGAATGATGGGATATGGGATAAGACCGTTGTCATCATGGTGGCACGGCACAGCTTCCTCTTCTTCACCACAGTGGGTTTCTTGGCCTGCTCCACTGTGACATAGAGTCTCATCTTGGTGAGTCAGCCTTTATGAATAAAGTGTGGTGGATAGTGGGGTGGAATGAGATCTTGTGGGCTTCAATGGGCAAACTCCTGCCAAGAACATGTGCCACTCTGGAGGTCTCGATGGATCCCAGTCCATTCAAGGCTAGAAGAGGAATGAAATGATCTACTTGTCACCAACTAGCTGGATGGTCCCTGGTGGGACAGGGAGGCTTGGAATGGGAATCCTTTGCTGTCAGTGTGAACATTCCAAAGAGGAAAAACCAAGGTCATCCCTGGTGAGTGGCAACCCATGCTGTTGGGTCACGTGGCCTCCCTCTGAGGCCCACGTTAGCATGATAACACATGGAGAGGAGGCCGATGAAAAAATGACCAATGGACAGGCACTGAGGGCTTACACCTAACAGTCTAGCTCCTCAGAAGGTTGAGATCCAACGGATCAGAGTTCTAAAGCAGGCTAGGAGGAGAAGTCCACAAGACTCCATCTCCACTTCACCACCCAAAAGCATGACTAGTGGCATAGGTCAAGTGAGCACGCAAGCTGAGCAAGTGGGATGTCTTGAGTTCAAACCCCAGTATCATCAGGAGGAAAGACAAGAGAGGGAGGGAGGGAGGGAGGGAGGGAGGGAGGGAGGGAGGGAGGGAGGGAGGGAGGGAGGGAGGGAGGGAGAGAAATGATGAATTATCCTTTCTGCCAGCACGGTTAAGTGTTTCCCCACAGTGGCTGGCTTCCGCCTGGACTGTAAGATGCAATGGCACGGTCACCTTCGCGCACTCCCACAGGTCTAGCCATCCAGCTTCACATCTGTGCCCCAGAACTACTGAGCCCACATTTTCCAAGATTTCTCCTTCCAATCTCAAGACCAGCCTCTCCGGGCGACATAAATATCCTCCTTTCTTTTCTCACAGAGTGGGTTACAAGATATCCTGCCCAAAGCTCCACTCGCTGCTGTCTTTCAGGCCTTCTTTCAAGTGCGCCACAGGCTTACTGCAGGCTACTTTGGACCCCATTGGAGAACAAAGCTAAGCATCTTCCTCCCCATCAGCTGACCTGAGAGGAGCTTGGCTGTGCATGTGGCCACGGGTGTGAGCCACCTGTGCAAGAGGCTCACTTGTGGCCTCTGGCACCTCCTGTACCCACATGCCGGTGTCCACTCTCACCTTACTTAGGATTACTGCTGGGCTTCTCCAACAATTGCCTTGAAATAGCTGACAAAACCCAGTTCCTGACCATCGGCCTCTGTCTCTGCCCTCTCTAGACCCTGGGGTTATATGCTATGAATGTCCTACTAGGACAATGGCAACTTTCTCTCGGAAAGTCTTGCTGATTTTATGGAATCTTTCAGATCCCATAGCCCAGGTCCTATGTCTTCTTGCGCTGGGCTTTCCTCAAAGCTGAAAGGTGCCCGGCACTGGCGGCTCACGCTTGTGATCCTAGCTACTCGGGAGGCTGAGATCTGATCTGAGGCAGGAAAGTCTGTGAGAGTCTTATCTCCAATTAACCACCAGAAAGCCACAAGTGGGGCTGTGGTTGAAAGCGGTGGTGTGCTCAGGGACAGTGCCCACATCCTGAGTCGAAGCCCCTCAACAGGTGAATGCCATCCAGGACGGTAGGTAACTGGGTCAGAGCTGCATTGCCAAGCATAAAACACACTGTCTCGAGAACCCAAAAGACCTGCTAGGTGTTGTGCTTAGTTCTCAGGGGTAAAGAATAAAAACAATACGATGCTTTGTCCTTTGACTTGGGGGCAGGGGAATGTACCAGTATGCTCCAGACCCCGGGACCACTACAAACCTCACTGATTGCAGCTCGAGAATATTTGTAGAGTTTATCTCCCACTGATGAGTCTACATGGCTTACAAATTCCTCCTCCATACTTTCCACTTCTTGCTAATCTGCAGTGTAACTGCCACAATGTCGTCTATACAGTGATTGATAGGATATCATGTAGCAGTAGGCCATGTCCTAAATGCCCTGTGTTGCCCATGTCATGTGACTGTGAGCTGCTTGGACTCTCCTTCTGGTGAGTATGGGGGAAACTAGATAAATGGCCACCATAGCACACTGTGGTTTGTGTAGCAAGTATCCTGCACTTGGAGAAGCAACACAACCAGGGCTCCCGCTTGATTGAGTTTGTAGAAATTCAGTGACAGCCTCCAGAGGTCACCTGGCTTCCATAGGACCAGACTGGGGTCAGATGAAAACAGCCAACCCTGCAGCATGTAGCTCTATAAAAAGTGACATTGAAACCAGGTGCCGGCTCACACCTGTAATCCTAGCTACTCGGGGCTGAGATCTGAGGATGTGATTCAAAGACAGCCCAGGCAGAAAAGTCCCTTGAGACTCTTATCTCCAATTAACCACTCAAAAAAAAACAACAACAACAACAAAAACAAAAACAGGAAGTAGTACTGTGGCTCAAAGTGGTAGAGCACTAGCCTTGAACAATGGAGCCCAGGGATAGCACACAGGCCCTGAGTTCACGAACAACAACAACAACAACAAGTGGTATTTATTTCTGCCATTTTTCTTCCAGTAGGATACAATATTGGGTTTTCCTATTCAAGCCAGAAAGTGGGATAAGATTCAGAGGACATTTGGCCAGTCTCATTCTGAGTTCTTGCTAAGAAACCAAGGGTGATTCTGCCAACTAGCAAGTCTATTCCAATTATTCATCCTGGGAACAGGGAAATACCATTAAGGCAGGGAAATTTGAGGGCCCAATGTACCCACCGTGAACTAAATGTAACTGGAAAGACTGTCCCGATCCCTTAGCTTCCAGAGTGTCAAAGTCAACTCGGGTGTAAATCACTCACAATTCTGAGGCTTCCATGCTCCTCCAAGGTATGTACACTCAGGTAAAAGCCATCATATCCCCCTAAGGGAGCACTGAGGAAGCCAGTGCCACAGTACATCTGCTGCGGCACCACGGAGCCTTTCACATGAACACCTTTCCTGTTCCTTTGATAGGTCCCAGCTGCTTTCCCCTTCACCTCCTGCTAATGCATATTCAGTCTTAATCTCTTTTGATTGTACACATTCTGTAGTACCTCTGATGGCTGCCCAGCTGCCTCTCCTCTGTGTGCCATGCTCTAGTAAATATAGTCATTAACTCTCTGCAGATCAGGTTAGTACACACACAATACCACGCACAATGCCCCTGCCCTGACTCCGACCTTGGTCCCCATGTCAATTGTACCTACATGGCTTCTGATTAACTGCTATCACTTGGCCCTCCTTTGGATGATCTTACCATCCCATTGACACAAGACATTAAATTCTCTAACAGTTTCCTATAGCATTGGTCCTGGCTATAGAGAATGACCACTTCTGAGCATCTTCATGACATTAATGAGCACCTAGGTGAGAAGAACAGCCTTGGGGCCTGCTAAGATGTCCCTTTCATTGGGCTCTTAAAGAATAATCAATGGAGGTTTTCCAGTCTTCTGTAGAAGGCCCCCTGGAATACTCTCTTCTATAAGCCTTTGATCTATTCTCCCACTACCTGCTATGGGAATTCTGGAACCTCTACCTTACTAACCATAGGGCTTCATTTCTCTAAGCACCTAAGCGTTAACCTAGCATCATGCTAGCTCAGCCACCAGTTAGTATTCAGGTGGGTCATCCGCTTATTTAATCCTCTCAGGAAATGCATCACAGACAAACTCAGAGGTATGTGACAAAACTAAGTGTCACAAGTCCATTCCTTTTCAATGTGACTCCCAAGAACATTTCTTTAAATTATAATCTCATATACCCATGGCCTCCAAAAGACTCATGTCCATCTCATAAAGCCAAAGGCATTCAGTCTGTCATTAGGAATCCCCATAGCTAGAAGTTTAACATTGCTCAAAAGTGCAAGTTCAAAGTCTCCTCTAAAATTTAAGGGAAATTCTTAATGAAATAAAAAAAAAACAAGTCACATACTTCCAAGATACAATGACAGAGAGTAAACACCCCATTCCAAGAAGGAGAAATAGAACAAACCCACAAACATCTAGCCACTTAATATTTGATAAGAGAGTCAAAAACATAGGTTGGATGAAAGACAGCCTCTTCAACAAACGGTACTGGCAAAAGTGGCTATCTACATGCAGAAAATGAAAGCGAGATACTCATATATCACCTTGCACCAGAATCAACTCTAATGAATCAAAGACCTCAATGTAAGGCCAAATACTGCAAAAATATTACAAGAAGGGATAGAGGAAACCCTAAGACTTCTAGGCCTGGAGTAAAACTTCCTAAAAAAGATAAAAAATCACAACAAATCAAAGAAAGACTAGATAAATAGGATTGTATCAAACTGAAGAGCTTTTGCATACCAAAGAACATAGCTAGTGAGATAAATAAAAAGCCCAGAGAATGGGAGAAAATCTTCACTAGCTATGTTTCAGAAAAAGGCCTCATATCTAAAATATACTTAGAGCTCAAAAAATTAAACCCCCCAAAAATAAGCCCTCAAAAACTCAACAACCCAATAAATACATGGGCTAAAGATTTAAAGAGAGACTTCTCAGAGGAAGAAAGAGAATGGCCAATGGACACATGAAGAAGTGTTCACCATCTCTGGTCATAGAAGAAATGCAAATCAAAACAACACTGAGATTCCACCTCCCCCCAGTTACCATGGCCATTATTAGGAAAACTAACAATAAATAATGCTGGTGGGGATGTGGCCAAAAAGGAATTCTAGTACACTGTTGGTGGGAGTCTACACTTGTTCAACCACTCTGGAAAGCAATATGGAGGTTCCTTAGAAGACCTGGGCATTTTTCCAATGGACCACAAATCAGACCACACTAAAGCCACCTGCACAACCATATTCATTGCAGTGCTGTTTACCATAGCCAAGGTATGGAATCAACCTAAATGTCCCTTAGTGGACAAACAGATCGAGAAAATGTGGTATATATACACAATGGAATTGTATTCATCCACCAGAAAGAATGACATTGTACCATTCATAAGAAAATGCAAAGACTTAGAAAAAGTTACATTCATTAAGGAAAGTAATCCAGAGCCAAATAAACATAGGGTACATGGTTTCCCCATTTGTGGTAACTGGAATGTGCCTATAAATCTACAAGTAAACACACTGAATGATTAACACATACACACACACACACACACACACACACACACACACACACACATGCACACTGGAACATGATAAATTATATAGGAATCTAGTCATTCATATATACTGAGGCCAATGGAGGATATGCATAGGAATGGTGGACAAAGACTCAATAGCTATTTGCAAATGATCTTATAAAATAATATTCTATGAAATGAACTCCAAGAAGAGGAAACAAGAAACTTTTTCGATGTCATTGTTGCTTTTTGGTTTGGTTTTCCTTTTGTCTTGTATGTTTGTTGTAGTTGGGAGGGAAAGGGAGGACACATAAAAAGTGGAACAAGGATGAACAAATGCAACAGTGGTACTCACTAGACACTATGTGGGAAATGAATTAGATACCTTGTGGATGGAGATGGGAGGGAAAAACCAGAAGAAATAAATAGCAAGGAAGAATCAGACCAAAGCAAGACAGAAACCCAGCAGAGCAAACATTACATCCGATAGCTCCATGTTTGGCATCTAGAGCACATGCTGGTAGGATGCAAGCTCCAAGGGGCTTGGGCTGCCTTTCTCTGATAGCCTTGCCATTTGTAGACGACATGGCTCTCACTTGGGATGGTTCTTCTCATTGCATGGAGCAAACTTCTTACTGCTTTCCTCAAGGGGCATTCTACCCTCCTGAGATCTACTATTTCCTGGGATCTCCAATGCATCTTCAGCTTCTCTTTCACAGACTCATACCTTGCTCTCTCAAAGGCTGCTCCCAGAGAATCTGACCTGTTACTCATTGGCTGGCTACACATTCCTAGGCATTCCTTGGAAACATGAGCACAAGCCTCCATGACCCCAAAAACATGTATTCTAGGTGCCTACAAAACACCCATGAAGATTATGCCAAGGCCTGCCATCAGCTCAAGCAGTAGCTAGACCCTCTTGGACCATGGCTTCAGTGGTCTTTCAGTTACTAGGTGGCTGAACTGGGGAAGCACTTTTCTAGGCATTCCTGAATAAGCAGGATGCTCAAGAGGCCCTCTCTTCAGAGACAGTCTTTCAAACAAGTTTATACCCCGGGCCTTGTGAAGGGTAGGGCTCACTGATTACTGATGTTTCCTTGCACGCCTTTTCCTGGTGCAAAGTACTTGACTTATTTTTAATAGCACTAATATATTTAACATTCATTCCCTCCTTATCCACAACTTCCAAGGCACTCTTTTTCTGGCAACATTTTACAATTTTCAATTCCTTTCTGCTTAGTTTTTACTTTCAACTCTCACTATAAGCTTTTAGTCAAGCAGCAATAACCCTTCCACAGCTTGAATGATGGACTTCCTTGACATTTCCTTACCAAATTAAGTTGTCTGATCATCACCCTTAATCTCACACAAAGTCTTATAGCATGGACAAAATGTTGAAAAGTTCTTTGTCAAAATGTAACATGCATGGTTCCTCATATAGCTCCCATCAGAGTTCTTATTCCCATCTGAGGCTTCATGAGCAGTTTTCACCATCCACACTCCTATCTCCTCCTGGTCTCCTAGGCACCCACTAGAATCGCTCTCTAAGCTCTGTTTATAGCATACTAGGGCTTCTCCAGCTCATGCCTCCATACTTGCCAAATTTCTTCTATGAAACAGTTCTGAAGTCTTCCAAACCACAGTCAGGAATCATTGTAACAACAACCCCAATTTTCCAGAACCAATTTTCTGTGTTGAACAGGCTTCAAGTCGTGACAGAATACCTGAGTGAACAATTTAAGGGGAGAAGGTTTATTTTTACTCACAGTTTCAAAGGTTTCAGTCCATCATGATGGAGAAGGCATAACAGAACAGAGCAACTCACTTCATGGCACACAGGAAGCAAAGAGACAGATGGCCTTTCTAGCTGGCTTTCTCCACTTCCCCTTTTACTCCATTGAACCCTCAGCCTATGGGATGGTGCTCTCTTCATTCAGGGGAAGTTCTTTCCCCAAGTAGTTAATCCTCTCTGGAAACACCTTGAAATCACACCTTGTGGTAGCTTTACTAATCTCTTAGGTGTTTCTTAGCCCAATCAAGATGATCCATCACAAATGTTCTCACAGAAAAACAAAATAAAACTGTCTTGTTTCCTTTATGATTTACAACACTTTAGCATCCTGAGAATGCAGCCCGATATCCCCTCTCCAGGTACTGAAGGGCACATTGGCAGGGTGTTGGACTCATCTTCTTAGTGATAGAGACCCTTTCCTACTCATCAGACCCAATACTTTTACCAGATTGTATTGTCACTTATAGCTGGTTACAAGGCTGATGTACAAGAAGGAAAGGATAGTTAGATCCTGAAAAGGGACACACATTGTCTTATAGGACAGAAGTATCTATCTCATCTTCAAGAAAGGAGACAGGGGTTGGGAGAGATAGTATTAGTTCATACAGGAAAGAAGGGATTGCTTCTATCAGACCAGATGATTTAGGAGAAACATCTGAGAACAGTGATAATTCATTGTTTTATAGTATATCAACCCAAATGTCCCCACTCCAAATCTCAGGGCCCATTTGTTTTCCATTAGGGCCCTGACTTTTTCATGGCAGATGGGCTAGGATTGAAATTTTAGCTTTCTCTAGAGCTCTGTTCTTCTTACATTAAAGTAATGGGCTTTGTCCTCAACTCTTTCTGCCCTCCAATCGTTAGGCAGTAAGATTCTATTTTTATGCATCCAAGAACATCCCCAGGGTTATACTAGCAGCTAGCCTCAGCCCTTCATTTTGTTTCTCGAGTATATCAACAGCTATGTTACCTTAGTCCTTGTAATTGCTATTGTCCCTAAACCCCTCTAACTATTGAAATACTATACCTCCCTGAATATTTCCTCCATCATATACCTCATCCCACTTCTCCACCAGGGACAGTTTAACAACACAGCTGCTCCTCCGTGCCAGGTTCTGCTAGTACGTCACCTACCATCTCAGACAGGGCCCTCATTTCACTCCACTGGCACATGAGCCAGCTCCCATTTTAATGCTTATTTCCTAGCACCTCTTTCCCTATCCCATTTTGCAAGTCTGTTTCCCCAAGAAACAGGACTTTGAGATAAGATTTGCCTGAAAGTGACTTCTTATGAAATGGTTTTAAAAGAGCAAAGGAAATGACATTCGTTACAAATCGGAGTTTATCCCAATGTCCAGGCCAGTCCCAGAGCTAAGATGGTCTTCAGAAACATCCCTTGCTGAGACAAGGCGAACGGGTCATCAGAGAGTAGCTGTGTTCCTAGGGAGGGGCCACAAACTGGGTGAGGCAGCTCCCTTCCACGCAGGGAATGGCTTGAGAGGGACTAAGTCCTACAGCAGCAGCAGCAATACTTGCAGCAGCTATGGGATGAGGGCTTTGACCCCAGAGAATCTGGGGTCATTCGCAATAACATTTCACTACAATGCCCCAATTCATAAAATTATGGAGGTTCCTGAAAACTCAACATAAAACTTTGATCTCTGCCCCCAGTGAAGAGAATCCTGCTTGCTGTCTGTCTTCACTTGTGTGGGTCACTGCCTCGGACGTGGCAGTCATAGGAAAGGGGAAGGGGACGGTGTCCTCATTACAGGCTGCTACAGACTGAATGTGTTGCCTCCTTGGAAAATGTGCATGTGGAAGCCTATTCCCCATGGAATGGTCTGTGGAGGTGGGGTACTGGGAGGTGATGAGGTCAGGAGGGTGGTGCCCTCACGAATGGGATTAGTACCCTTATAAAAGAGATCCGAGAGCTCTCTCACACCTCCTGACCATGTGAGGACCAGGGATACAGGCAGCAGGCCTAAATGGAACACCACCTCTACTCACGCGTCCACCTTAGACTTTCCCAGCCCCTAAATGCTTAAATGCTGAGAAAGGTTTGTTGTCTACGCTAGCCCTTCTTCCCTATCGCCTATCAGTCATACAGCCAGCCAGAGAAGGAGGAGGGAGTTGCTGAGGAGAATTGTTGAAAGGGTGGGCCTTACTCACAACACACACACACACACACACACACACACAATTTCACAACAGAAGTGAATGTGTCCCAGAAGTAGAAAGACAGGATTTGTTGAGCCTCTTTTCTGTGACAAACACTGCATTGGGCTCTTTGAGGACACAATTTCGGTTAAATCTCACGGCTCTATTAAGAAAGCTTGGTTTCCTCGCTGAGGCAGGGTTTCCTCTGGCTCGGGAAGGTTACTAATAGCGAATGGCTAGAAGCGCCGAGAGCCCGTGCAGAGCGGACTTCCGCTGAAGCTCACACTCCAGCGTCAAGCCACTGCCCCAACGCACACGCCTTGCCTCACCGCCTCCCGCCTGAGCCCCAGGAAGCGCACATGAGGCCAACTGGGCACACTGCCGTCTGTAGCAGCCGCTTGTAGGTCCTTCCCTGCCTTGCTCGAGGACGTTTTTATCTGTTTTACAATCATCATGGCAGGAAATAAAGGTTGAAACTCTACAGAGGCCCTCCACAGCCTGTGAGGGAAGACTAGGGAGGCAGGTTGGCCCAGGTTTTCTAATCTCATCAGGGGGTGCTGGTGTACTCAGAACCCAGTCAGCATCTTCCCTAGACCCTGGAATGTGTCTGCTTTACAATAAGGACTCTGAGGATCGCTGAGCTGAAGCATACCAGGCTGCGGTGCCCTCGAGACGCCCCAGTTCCTCCAGAGCTGGGCTTCCTTCTCCCTCCTCCAGACCATCACCGCTCCCTGCTGTCCCTGGGCTGTGTCTTCTGTCTGCCTCTATTTTGTTGTTTTGAATACAGTGCACTTGAGAGCAGTGTGAAGAAAAGTCCTGGCTGACCGAAGTTGAGTGTCATTGGGTCCCTGTGTTCCGGGCCTGCGTCCCACCAGCGGAAGGCACTGCGAAAGGAGACAAAGCCAAGGTGAGAGCCATAAAAATCGGCCAGCTTGCCCTGTAATCCCAGCTACTCGGGAGACAGAGATTAGAAGGATTGCAGTTTGAAACTGGGGGGGGGGGGGGGGGAGGTAGTGAGACCCCCCCACTCCTCCACCCCCCCACCCCCGCAAGGCAGTTCACCCCTGTAATCTCAGCTACACAGGAGGTATGGATAAGATTGGGACCCATGCCAGTCCAGTCTAAAATTCAAGACCCCATCCAAAAGACAGCTAAAAAGCAGCAGCAGGCTAGAGCCCTGGGTTAAGTAAGAGAAAGCCTGTCTAGCAAGTGTAGGGCCCTGAAAGCAACCTCAGTACAAGAAAAAGAAACAAAAAATCGGCAAAATTGTTGCTAGACCTGCTCCTCCAGGTCTAGCCTAAAAAGGTCCTGCAGAGAAGGGGAGAAGGTACCCACAGGGAAAGCGGGAGCGACGCTGGCAAGGCCAGGAAGCTGCAGACGTCGGAGACCGCCACAGCCCAGGCTCAGGCACAAAGACAGCCCAAGGTGCAGGCAACCCGAGCAGCGAGGGTTCATTTCTGATGCGTGCGCTTCTGGTGACCAAATGCACAGCTTGAAATAGAACTTTTTTTATAAATCAAGTTTCATTTAAAAAAAAAAAAAGCCCGAGTTTTGTTTCACTTTTCTTAAAGCTCTATCATTAGCACACTGAACACTTCATAGTCACTGAGAGAATGCCTTCAGGCTGGGTCGCTGGGGGGAGGGCACTGGGCCCTGCAGGTGTAACCCCTCCCCCGCCTCCCAAGACCTGAGCCGACACTCAGCACGCCTGGACAGCTGCCTTGTGGGATGGGAAATCCAAGGGCATACGTACCCCTCCCTCTCCCTCAGAGGCCTGTAGGACTGGACTCTCCAAAACCTCGGCTACACAATGGCATCCTAAGATCCTGTGCTCCGGAAATCAAGGGCCCTATGGGACTAGGGGTCTTCGGGTTCATAATTCTGCCATTTTCACTGTACTTCCTGAAACAGAGAGCTCATGTCAAAACCCTAAGCTTCCCCTGTTCAGAACTTCAAACAAAGACATTCGTGGGTTTCATAGTGGCTGTTTGACAGTTCATCCAGGAAGGAGTTTGAAAGTTGTTTTGTACCATGAAAGGTTGCCTTCCCTGTCCTCCTGAAATACCATGGCTGCTTATGGAAAGTATCCTTAATAAAATGGTACAATCTGAAAAAAGAATTAACTAGGTAAACACAATGTGCTTGGAAACAAAGCAAATAGGCTTGCTAGAACTATGTGATTCTAAGCAAGGCCTGAAGGTCTCTCCCTTGAGAAATCCATAAAACCTCAACATATTTTTCATTAAACAGGAATTTATAGAGCAGTTACTATGTGTCACTGTGTGTTAAGGATACAGTGGAAAAGCAAGGCATTGTGGTGCATGTCTATAATACCAGATCTCAGGACACTGACACAGGAAAAGCCCATGTTCAAAGCTTGTCTAGCTTTGAAGATACTGTGTCAAAACATTTAAAAAGAAAAGAAAAAAATCCCATCTGTCCTTCTTGGAATTTGCTTTGTAATGGAATACAAAAAAAAAAAAATCCCAAAGGCTAAGAACTAGTTGACTCACATCTATAATCCTAGCTACCCAGGAGGCTGATTCTGAGGATGTCAATTCAAAGCCAACCCATGCAGGGAAGTCTGTGAGACTCAGTTCCAATCAAACAGCAAAAAGCTGAAAGTGGTACTGTGGCTCAAGTGGTAAAGTAAATGAGTGGGAAAAAGCTAGGAAACAAACCAGGAGGCCGTGGCTCATACCTGTAATCCTAGCTACTCAGGAGGCTAAATCTGAAGGTCACAATTCAAAGCCAGCCCAGGCAGGAAAGGCTATGAGGCACTGATCTCTAACTAACCACCAAAAAGCCAGAAGTGGAGCTATGACTCAAGTAGTAGAGAACCAGCCTTGAATGAAAAAAATTAAGGAACAGTGCCCAGGCCCTAAATTCAAGCCCTAGTACACGCAAACATACATACACACACACACACACACACACACACACACACACACACACACACACGGAGGGAGGGAGGGAGGGAGGGAGGGAGGGAGGGAGGGAGGGAGGGAGGGAGGGAGGGAGGAGAGAAGGAAGGGAATAGGAGGATGGGGAGGGAAAAGGAAAAGGAAAAGATAAAGATAAAGAAAAAAGAAAAAAATGGAGACTTCCATTCCCAGTAGGCTAGGGCCGTTTTACTCACTTAGCTGGTTCTGTGTCCCACAATGGTGGGGCTCACTTAGTAAGTCCTATGTGCCACATTGCTAGGACTGCCAGCCAGATAAGTTGCCTAGCTTGCGCACAGGTGACCCCGCTGTCTCGTCGGCTGGAGTGTTAGTTCCATGATCCCAGTGCACATGGATGCAATGGTCTCTGGTGAACCGGCCCGGGACCTGGTCACCATCTGCGCCTCTCTCTCTCACTACCACATCTCTCTTCCGATAGGAAAACATACTCCACGTTCTAGAGAGCTGACTTCCAAAGAACTTGTAGAACAGACTTTGTTTGTAAGTCCAGGACTGCCTGTACTTCCCTATAAATGCTCCAAATAGCCAGGGCATCGTTGACATAAAGGTCAGAAATGAGACTATCTGGGCTTGGCTAGTGTGCATGCTTTGGAAAGCCACTTAATGTACTTAAATTTCACTTTCAACCCTTATGTATCAGTTTCACTACGATTTCATTACATAGACAAGGGCTGTGCTTGTTAGAATCAAAATTTGAAGAGCACTATTTGAAAGGATCAATAAATACTTCTCAAATCAATGACTAATGAACAAATGAAGTAAGGAAACTTCCTTTCCATTCCCAATACACCAAAGTGAAATGGAGTCTGAAAATAAAGAGCATTTTTCTTGAAGCTTGCTTTCTTCTTTTACTGTATGCTCCTGATTCAAAGCCTAAACATCTGGGAAAGTAACAGAACAACTGTTGGGGGCGGCTGGGGGGCAGTGCCCGCTGAGAACCGGGCTTCATGAAGCAAGACTGAGAGGAAGCAGTTGTTTATCCAAGCCAATCTGGGAGCTTGCCAGGGCTGCGATTGGCTGACAATGGCTGAGCAGTGAGCCCTTCTTTAGTGAGAAGGGGAAAACATGTGGAACTTGGAAGCCAGGTGCCAGTGGCTCACATCTGTAATCCTAGCGACTCAGAAGGCTGGGATCTGAGGATCAAAGTTCAAAGCCAGTCTGGGCAGGAAAACCCACGAGTCTCTTGTCTCCAATGAACTACCCAAAAGCCGGAAGTAGAGCCGTGGCTCAAGGGGTATCATGCTAGCCAAGTTAGAGCATGACGCTCTTGAGCTCAAGTCTCTGTACTTGCAGAGAGCAAGAAGGAGGGGAGGGAGGGAGGAAGGGAAGGAGAGAGGGAGGGAGGGAGGGACAACCTTGTCTGGAGATGATAGACTCCTGTACTTAGGGCTGGGGGGAGGTTGGACTAAGCATTAAAACCATGCGTTCTACCCCTTGAGCCATGTACTTTGTACTTCAGTTATTAGGAAAGTGGATTCTTTTGTATTTTTTAAGGCTTGAGGCAGGAACTCAAACTCGGTACCTGATGCTTTTGCTCACTGGGAGAGGTAGGTTCTTAGTAGGTTTTCCTAGCCCAGCCTGGACCTTGATCTTTGCCTTCTGCATAGTTAAGTGACACTACCCTCAGCTTATTGATTGAGGTGAGATCCCAGCAACTTTTTGCTTTGATGGCCGCCAACTGTGATCCTCCGAGTTTCTGCTTGCTGTGAGGATGGGATTCTAGGTGTGAGTGACCACGGGAAGCCAGCCTGGGTGCTTCCATGCCAGGTACTGTCATGTCAGTCCCTTGCCCTGGCTCTGCCAAGAATGGTTTTTCTACCACAGTTTTCTTCTCTTCTTCAGGCACTCCTCTTCCCACCCCTCTCCCCAAACTTCCTTCAAGAGGGAGGCCTGAGGGAAAGGCATGCACACCAAGATCTTCCTTTGTGTAGACACCATTAATGAGAAGCTCAGAGGAGACAGTCCAGGAGGCCCGAGAGCTGTCACCACAGGAAGGGGAGGGAAGATGGATGCGGAGGGCCGGGATGCGAACATACTCATGAATTATCTTTTTGTGCCAAGGTAAACGGCATGGAGGGAAAATGTGTGTCAAGGAGGCCGAGCACGGCTTGGCTGCGGTCTTCAGGCGCCCGGGGAAGGAAGCCCTCGCTTAAACTCTCATAACTTACAGAACTATTCAAGCTCTGCCTATCCCGGCCTTTCCCACAGAGGACTCGCGAACATAGGGTGAGGACTTCTCATGCCTGCCATCTTCCTTGTGTTGACACATTTAAACTTGCAAAACTATGACATCAGTGCCATATTTCTCTCCCACTTTCGAAAGGAGTAAATTAAAACACAAAAATGTTACATAACTTAGCCAAGGTCACAAGCTGAGGGCGGCTGAACAAAGACGTGCGTAAACCCTTCCCATGCCGTCCCATACCATGCGGTACTGTATCCCATACCATACTGTACTGTATCCGTTGGAAGAATACAGGAAGCCTTGCGTGAGAGAGAGGCAGTGCGAGACAGCTTTCCATCACTATGAAAAATACCCGAGATGATCGACTTATAAGCAGACAGGATGGGTTTGGGCTCATGGTTTTGGAGGTTCGAGTCCAGGATTGGTTGGTCTTGTTGCTTTGAGTCCAGGGGAAGGCAGTATGGGAGTATGTGACAAAGCAGAACAGCTTATGTCATAGCCAAGAAGCAGAAGAGAAAGATGAAGGAGAAGAGTTCCTACAATCCCTTTTGATGACACGCCCTCAACATCCCGAAATCCTCTCAGGAGGCCCCGCCTCTTAAAGGTCCCATTGTCTCCCAAAAGGCCAACCTGAGGACCAAGCCTTTAATCCCTGGTATCACATTGCCGGCATTTAAGAACAATGCTATAGAGACTCTTATAAACAAGAAATGTGACCTTCTTGGTTATACAGGAGACATTGGGTACCTGCTGTCAGTTCTCAGCAACCTGAGACAATCTGGAACAAGGTAATTCAAATATTCTGGTTGCCTGGTTTGTTTTTGTTTTTGTTTCTTTTTCTTTTTTGTGTGCCAGTACTGGGGCTTGAGTTCAGGACCTGGGCACAATCCCTGACCTTCGTTGTTCAAGGCTAGTACTCTCCACGTTCAGCTCTGTGTGTTTGTGGTTGTTGAAGAGAAGAGTCTCACAGACTTTTCCTGCCCAGGCCAGCATGACCCACCAGTACCCGCTTCTGGTTGCCTTTTGTTTTTAAATCTCAGGCATAACCACTGTTGAAAAACAACTGTGGAACATTCCTCCCAATCTTTTCCTATACATCTGTAACCATAGATTCACAGAGATGCATTTTTATGTTCTGACTTCACATTATCTCACAACCACTTCCCATCTTTCGGGGGTAAACTGGGAGTATAGTGGTTAAGACCACAGTTGGGCCATCATAAAAGTCAGGTTCAAATCAGATTCAAGTCACTCTATCCCTATCTAATACCTATTGATTCCCTCAACACCATTTTTCACTATCAATTTTTTTCACCTTTATTGAGATAGGAATGCCAAATTTGGCCAAAATGGAATTGAAAATATTTGACATTAATAAACACAGACACATATTGTGTGATGAGAGGCGGGGAATAGAGCTATGAGGTTAATGTCTGTTCCCTTAAGGGAGGCCCTGCTGCCCCCCGAAATCACCATATTCCAACTACCAGGGAGGCCGAGCCAAGCAGCTGAGGGCCATTGCCACCTTTCCTTAGGGTTGTGTCCCCATGAAAGTCGTCTTCATCTTACACATACGAATTCAGTCGCTCCAGATGGTGACTAGCTCTTTGTTCCCGTGGGTCACCCAGTCCTGGCCCAGGCTGCGTCTCAGCCACTGTGAGACTGTGTGCCCATCACGGGTCTCCACTGCCCTTGATGTAAGAAGTATGGTGCCACTGAGCTTCCCCAGGGCCACCCAACTCCCCTAAGAAGTCGACCCGATAAAGAGCACCTGAGGAGCCAGCAGCCACTTGGGCGTGATTAATTTGAAAACCTCATCCTACAAGAGGCCTTCTGGAGCCTTGAGGGGAAGGCAGAGTTGCCCAACACAGTCTGAAAAGAATAGCAGGTGCAGAGTGCGAAGAAGCCCTCGGGCTAGGAGAGGGGAGAGGAAGAAAGGGGGGAAGAACTGAGTGCTGAGCGTATCCGGCGTGTGACGGTGACCTTGGCCAGGGCAGGCTTCAAGGGTGGGGAGGTCCTCACCAGGCTGGCTCCAGCCTGCCCGCCCATGTATATTTCCTGCTAGAGCTCAGATCAGCCTCCTGTGCTGGCAAGAGGGCTCTGTGGATGCTGCCTCTCCACTGGAATCCGAGCTTTTCAGGAGGCTGAGATCTGAGGGTCGTGGTTTGAAGCCAGCCCCTCAACCTGGGCAGGAAAGTCTGTGAGACTCCTCTCTCCAATTAACCACTAAAAAGCCAGAAGCAAAGCTATGGCTCAAATGATAGAGCATTAGCCTTGAGCAAAAAAGCTCAGGGACAGTGCCCAGGCCCTGAGTTCAGGCTCCAGGGCTGGCACCAAATAAAAAGGGGGAAAAAATAGCGCTTTGGCAATCAGACAACGACAGCCAAGAGGGAAACAGTGGGCATCCCTGGAAAGCCACGTAGTTCACGTCCAAGGCAACAGTGCCCCAGCTGTGCTTCATTGAGCCTCTGGGGCAGAGGCTCCAGCCCACCCTGCCTCCTAGGCTACCCCTACCCTCTCCTCAAAAGCTGTAGATCAAAGGGGGAGGCCTCACTGGTCACACACTGGCATGATTGGCCCTGCAGGAATTGGTGAAATGTCAGTCCCTGGCAGGGTGATATCTCCCCCTTACACCCCCGTCTTCTTTTCCCACTCCTTTCCAGAAACAGGGCCTGTGTCTCTACACCTCCGTAGACATATTGATTCTGACAGCTCAAATTAATATGTCACATGCAGCGATCCTCGCTGGCGACAGGCCTTTTGACCCTATCAACACAATCTGCTTCCCTGATTGAAAATCTCTATGCCTCAAATTGATTCAGAGTTTTATAAACATCCTGCAACCACAATCCAAGGAAGTCACCGTGAAAGGCCTGGGAGGCTGGGATTTGCCCTCTGCTAGACCATCCTTGCCAACCAGCTAGCAGCGGGGCAGCACAGACACAAGGGTTAAAAGGAGAGCCTAGCCTGGTAGGCTGTGAGTCCCTGGAATTTCAAAGCTGTCTGTATACACACACACACACACACACACACACACACACACACACACACACACACACAGAGCCAACATCCTAAAATTCAGGTGGGCTAGCCCAATGAGAGGACACCTAATGAAAGACGGAGTGGTCCACGTGACCTTGGGGAAATTCCCTAATATCTCTGAGCATAAGTTTTCTCTTTCTACAACGTGGGTGATTACAGGCACTTAGCATAACTCAACAGAATGCCTATGAGGACAGGTGAGAGGAGGCATTCTGACACACTGGGTTGAAGGATGCTCCGCTGAGGGGAGGAGTACCACGAAACTGGTAAAAAGGAGGTTCCTGCAGACGCTGGGAAATGGCGGTAGGGAGATTCACTGGACTCTCCTCTCGAATTTTGTGTATGGAAATTTCCAAGTCACATTTGTTTAAACACTGTATATCAGGCCAGGAGAGGTGCGTGCGTGTGTGTGTGTGTGTGTGTGTGTGTGTGTGTGTGTGTGTGTGTGTGTACACCCACACACAGAAGGGACAGTTCCCTGGGAAAGGGCAAGCAGGGAAGAAGCAAGACGAGGCAGGCCTGTCGCGGTGGGACGCTCTGTCTGGGGGATGGCTGCCAGGCAGTCCCTGTGACTGCGCCCATCCTAGAGCCTGGCGGTAGTGCCCCGTCCATCTCCCTGCCGAGCACCGCTAGCCATGCAGTGTAGGAGCCAGCTATGTGGCCATGAGGCTTCCAGCACCTTCCATCCTGCCGCTGCCTTCTGTGGAATGCAGCTTCTGGGACTCAGTTACTCCCAGACACTCAGTGGGGAGCGGATGGAGGGGAGCAGTATGTTCATCCTGCTTCATGGGGCACAATGGCTGCTTCTGAAGGCTGACATCTAGGGGCAGCTGTGTCTGACTCCACTTACAAGTTGTCACCGGCTGGGTAGCTTCTGCAGAGCCAGGCCTCCCAGAAGCAGGAAAGGCAGCCTGGTGCTAGCAGAGGTATTCTCCCCACCTTGAAGGTCCAACAGAAGGAACACAGAATTTCCCCCCTACTTCTCCGGGGTCTAAGGGTGACCCCTACTCCCTTGCTACAGTTTGGATCTGGAATATCCCCCAAAATACCAAGTGTTAAAGGCTTGGTTTGCCACCAGCCATCTGCCCCTACCATGAAGTGCTGCCTTGCAACAGACCCCCAAACGACAGGCCCAACCATTCACAGACTAGAACTCCAAAGCTGTGAGCCGAAAGAAATCTGTGCTGTTGATAAGCTGGCTGTATCGGGTATTTTCTCCGTGACGGTCATCTGGCTCTACACCTCTTCTTTTTAAGGGGTTCCATGTTCTCTCCATCCCTGTCCAACCAACCCTTCTAGCACTGTGCCTCCAGGCCTTCTTGGAAGGAAGTCAGGGTAGATGGATGATCCAGGGGATGCTAAGCAAATCTGCCCGCAACAGGACCCCAGACTCCAGCTGGGGCTGCAGGAGTGGCCGTGACCCCTCCGGCCAGGCTGGCAGTCAAAAGTGGCTCCATGCCAGGCTCCCCAAGGCAGATGGTCCATCCACAACCATTCAACCTTCACACTGACCTTGGGAGCTGGAGTTCATTGTTGGCTTCATTTTAGAAGTAGGATGTTGGGGATTTAGCTTGGCCTTAAGGGGGGGAAGGGCAAGGAGGGCTCCCTTAGAGACGCTGCCCTTCCCCCAGCCCTGGGGCTGCGGAAGGTAGTCCCTCCCACCTTCCAGCTTCAACCAGAAGAGAAGCAAGGCAGCCCCCGCCCCTGGGGGTCGAGCACATGTGCAATGGCGGGGGATCCCAGAAACCCAATCCTTGGGGGGCTGGGTCTCCACCCATAGAGGAAGTCCCCTGACATCACTTGAGGGACAACCCTTATGGCCAACCAGTGGCTCCTCTCCTGTGCTCGCCTTTGGAGGTATATCTGTTGGCTCCTCATTTGAATAAAGCAGAACGCCCCTGAGGCTTTCTCCGGGACTTCCACGTGTCCGTGGCTTTTCTTAGAAGGGCATGAGGAGGCTCGTTCGGCCACGTGCACTGAGGCTTACCCGTGTCCCGTCCCTCCATCCTGGGTGCCGCAGGTCAGGCGCCCAGGGGAGAGGGTGGAAAGGGGAACACACTTAAGAGAGAGGAATCTTAGCATCCCTGGACCCAGGAGAGGTGACTCTAGCCCAGCAGTAGGAAGCTGAGGCACTCAAAGAAAGAAAAAAGACACAAGATCCCCCAGAAGGCAAGCGCATAGCAGGGAGCTCACCCCGTGTGACCGGCTCCCGACACTCCGTATACACCCTAGCCGGGACTCCAGTCCAGCACCGCTCAGCCCAGGGCGCCTGCCCGGCCAGGATGTAAACATCCTGGTCTCTGAAACTAGACCAAGAATCCAAACAAAGAGCCTATGTCAACCTTCTTTATATTCTCCATGCTTTCCCTCCCTCTCCCCAAAATAATAATTACTTTTCTAGCCTTGAGCAAGAATGGGCATGTATTAAATATTGACTGAATTGAATTAAATTAAACTTGTCAAAACTACAGTTCCTTTTCCAGGTCATGGTCTTCATGATCACGTGACTCAAGTTTCTGTTGCTGGGACAAACTACTGAAATAATCAACTTGGAAACGGAGGAAAGGTTGCCTTTGGCACACCGTTTCAGAGCTTTTCAGCCCATGATCACTTACCCTCATTGCTTTGGGGCCTGCAATGAAGCAGAGGATCATGGCAGACGTGTGTGGCTGGAGAATGTTATACACCTCGTGCCAGCTGAGAAGCAGAGAGAGAGGAAGAGCCAAGGCCCCCGTAGCCCCTTCCAGGGGATGCCTCCAATGACCTAACTTCCTCCCCCTAGGCCCCACCTTCTAAAGGCTCCACCCCTCCCAATAGCACTCACCGTTGCATGGGGACCAAACCTTTAACCTTGGGCCATTGGAAGACATTTGAGATCCAAACTACAGCAGTCATCATTAGCATCATCTTAGGTAAATATCTCATGTGGCATCTACACTATGCCAAATGCTGGGGGAAATCAAGACATGTATAAGCTCTTGTAGAGCCAAAGCACGTTTCTAGAAAATGTAGACATGTGCCCCATAACACCGTTTCAGTCCACAGGGTCCACGTAACAACGATGGTCTTACAGGATCTAATGGAGATGAAAACTCTCGAAGGTCCAATGGCATCCTAGCCTCAAAGTATCACTGCACAGGGCATTACTCCTGTGCTTGTGGTAGAGCTGCAATGCCTGTAACATGAAAGTATGTTCAGTACATGGTTCTCAATAATGGTAGCAACTATACTGCTATAACTATACTATACTGCTATAACTATAATGGTAGCAATTATACTGCTGGGCTAGGTATTTATTAAACTATGCTTTCCATTATTATTTTAGAGTGCACGCCTTCAAAAGGCTTACTACTAAAGAGTGTGTCACAATGCTGGGTGCCAGAGGCTCACGCCTGTAATCTTAGCTATTCAGGAGGCTGAGATCTAAGGATCATGGTTCAAAGCCAGCCCCAGCAGAAAGTCCCGTGAAACTCTTATCTCCAACTAACCACTCAAAAACTGGAAGTAGCACTGTGGCTCAAGTGGTAGAGCACTAGCCTTGAGCACAAAGAGGCTCAGGGACAATGCCCAGGCTGTGAGTTCAAGCCCCACAACCAACCAAAAACAAAACAAAACAAAAAAAGAGTATGCCATGTTACACGAGCAGCAATTTCACAACTTCATGCATCTCATAGTTGATGTCACCAAGAAACCATACTAAGGCAGGGTACAGTGGCTCGGTCTGTCATCCTGGCTACTGGGAGGAATGGAATTGGAAAGAATGAAGCTCAAGGCCAGCCTGGGCAGAAAAGTGTGAGACTTCATCTCAACATAAACAAAATAGAGAATGGTGATATGCCCCTGTCATTCCAACGAGATGGGAAGCAAAAAACAGGAGACTCGTGGTCCAGATACACACTGAGGAAGAAAGTAGGACCCTATCCCACTTGTCCTGAGTTCAAACCCTAGTACCACCGAGAGAGAGAGACAGAGAGGCAGATCACACCTTCCATCGTCTAAGTTGGTGTACATTCTATAATGTCTTCGGGATAAAATTGCCTGCTGCCATAGTTCTGTCATTAAGCAGCACATGACTGTACTTTAGGGAAGGAAGGAGGGGCAGGAACTTACTGAGAAGCCTGGAAATTTTGTAAGGCCATTCCACACACACACACACATCCCACGCCCATGTACACTCATGAAACATCCACTATTCAGATAAAGTGTGTGGCCATAAATCTACCACAGTGGGGTAAGAGGTTTTTATTTAGCAATTACAGAGTTGTTACTGCACAGCAATGATCAGTCCAATGAGGGAATAAGCTAGACCTGCCCCTCTCCTTTATCTCAAGGCTATGCTGAAATACGAGTCCGAACTAGAGCCAGCCGGCAGCTGCTCAGGTGTGAAGCCTGCGAGACCCACAGTGAAGGGTCTGGCCAGGGAAGAGCCAGACCAGGAGACTCCAGCCAGAGCTGGGTGTGGTGCCCTGCTGGGGTGGGAGGAACTGGGGTATGCACCTGGCAACCCTAAAACAGCAAGGAGTCTGAGCCTCACCCTGGTAGTTCGTACCTGTCATCCTAGATACTCAGAAGCTGAGATCTGAGATCTGATCCAAAGCCAGGCCCAGCAGGAAAGTTTAGGAGATTCTTGTTTCCAACTAATCCCCAAAAAGCTTGAACTGTGGATCAAGTGATAGAGTACCATCCTTGAGCAAAAACGCTAAGGGCCAGCACATAGGCCCTGGGTCCAAGCCCTCCTGCTAGCATGAAAACAAGTTTTTTAATTTTTTTTTTAAAGGAGCAAGGATTCTCCTTTACCTGCTTGATCAGAGTTCAGAGAGTTCAGCCTGCCCCATAAACCAGGAATTAGGACAGCTGGGCAGCATAGGGCCAGAGCATTTGGCCCCTGGAACTTCCTTAGAGAAAGAGACTTAGTATTCAGATAACAGCCAGCCATTCTCTCTGGGAACTGAGGCTGGCTGCCCGTGGTGGTGCAGTTTACACAACACCTGCTCTTCTTTATCTCACACAACTGTCCCAAAGCAATTCGGTGAGGTCAGCTGTCCTTCACCTACGGTCCAGACAAGGAACCGAGAGAGAAGACAGCTTACACAATTGATTGATGGCACAGATTAGATAGAAGTATCTGAAATTGACAGAACAGAAGAGATTCCACAGGTCTGCTTGTGACTTCAGAGAACAAAGAGAAGCTTGGACTGTGCCCTGGTTTGGCAGAGCCCCCAGGAGATGTCCAGTCAGTCAGTGTTCCAGGGCTTTCGAGGGGGGAAGAGCAGGCCCCTGCCCTGGACCTTCTTTACCCCGATTTCCTCTCTGTCCTCCAGGACCAGCAGGGCAGCTGGTCAGTTCAGCATTCTCTCAAATGAACAGCAATGAATCCCGGCCCAGGACGCACTTGCCCAGCTGGGAGGCCCAGTGCTGAGACCCTCTCTTCCCCCCAGGAGATCATGGCTCCTCTCTGGGCTCAGGGGGCACCTCCCCAAGCTAGCCTGAGGTCCCATGTGCCTGCCTCTGCCCCGACCTTGTCACAGGCTCCATAGTCACCAGGATGTGTGAATGTGGCTGTCTTGACTAGTTGTCATCAAGAATCCCCCAAAAAGTCAAAGGTGTTCTATACTCAAGGGTCCACATCCCATCATCCAAGCAAAACTTAAGACTTTGCCACGTTCTGATGGCTCATGTCTGTAATCTTAGCTACTGGTGGGGGAGGGGAGGTAGGAGGTCTGAGGATCAAGGTTCAAAGTTAGCCCAGGCCCAATAGACCATAGGATTCCTGTCTCCAATTAACCAGCAAAAATCTGAAAGTGGAGCTGTGGCTCAAGTGGTAGAGCACCAACCTTGAGCAAAGAAGCTAAACCAGGACAAGTGTTTTGTTTAGAAACCACCTGTTTTTAATCGTGTTTTTATTTTTAATCCTGTTTTCTGTTGTCAAAACAGTCAGACTCCATCCATCCACCAACCTCACTCCCTGACAGTTCCTGACACACAGGCTCCAAGCCACAGAGACACGAAGATCTCAGTCCAGAGCAGCTAACGCAGGTAGTGCCCAACCCTCCCTGCCCAACAGACGTAAGCAAGCAGAAAGAATTTGGGGCTGAGAATCAAAAGTCCTTTCTCACAATCCCAGATGTTGGATCCATGGACAACACAGCCCAGCTCCGTATAACTGCAGAGGAGGTTTTAAAAGCAAATCTATGTGGGGCTGGGGTACAGATCAGAAGTAAAGTGCTTGACTAGCAGGCATGAGACCTTAGTTTTGATCCCCATTGCTGGACACAGAGAAAGACAGAGACATGACACAGACACAGACAGAGAAACAGAGAGACAGGCACAAAGTGACACAGAGAGAGACAGAGAGGACAATAAAGGCTTAAATTCATGCTAAGGTATAAATGATTCCCAGCAGATGCTTTCCTTAGAACTAACTGATGGGAATGTTTCTTACAAGAAAGGAGAAGATCCCTTATCTTGTTGGCTAAGGTGCTTGCGGGGAGAAGGCCTGCACTAGGAGTCTGGGGATAGGAGATCTAGTCACAGCTTTATTGATGTTGTCTGCTAGTTTTTAGGAATGTTGTCCTATCTACTTTAAACCTAATTTAGAGAGCTATAAAATAGGATGATTCATCCAGATGGTTTCTAAGATCCTTTTAAGACCTGGAAAACTATGGTTCCATTATTTCAGTTGTGTCTCCAGCTTATTGTTCACTCTTATTCTTATTATGTCTTAATCTAGCACCCCTGTGCATCACAAATGTGCCTAAAACTTCCATTGTTCAGAGTGTGAGTCAAACAATGCTTCCCCGAGGGTTTAGAAAGCAAGGTTATCGCCACCTGGAGAACCAGCAGCACAGCCTGGACCCCTCCTCCCAGTGGGGCTGAGATACGAGTCATCAGGGGCTCTCATCCTTCTGCCAACATCACAGAGTGGGCGACACAAACCAGGACGGTCACCACGTCGCCAGATGATCACATGTCAGGGAGCCAGCGTGCACAGGTCATCATTGGCCAAGATGTTACTATGTGGCAAATGACTTAGACTTCTTTAGCCTAAGAGCGGAGACTCAGGTCATTATCTAGTTTGATCTCCTCTAAAACTGTGGGAAGCGATCGTTGATCCGCCCCCTTCACCCAGATGGAGAAACTGAGTCCCTGGGAGGAAAAACAGCCATCACTCAAATCAGACTAGCAATTAGTCACATCCTAGGCCCCCCACCATCCCATTGGGCAGGAGGAGATAAATGCTGGAGGGAGAGCTGAGTTGGTAGCCAAGGAGGGAAACTTCCATAGCCCGTGAGCTCTGTCCCCAGCTCCAGGGTTGGCCAGCAAAGCCAGGCTTATGTTGAGTGAATGCAGCTCAGTTCTGCTTGGATTAACTGAGCAAAGCAGACAGAAGGAAGAACAATCTCAGCTTGGGAAGAGGGTGTGGGGGGGGAGAGAAAGAATGACAGACAGTCTGATAGAGAAACAGAGAAGGAAGGGAAGGAAGGAAGGAAGGAGGTAAGAAGGAGGGAGGAGAGGAGGACGGGAAGGAGGGGAAGAATAAAGAAAGTTGATTTAATAATAGGGTAATTGCCCTGCTTAGGATTACACTCTGCCAGCATTTCACTAAACTTTATGACACCTGATGACAAGTTAATAAGCCAGATACCTCACTGTGTTAAACAGATGCCCCAGCCTCCTGGCTCAGGGAGGTAACCTCCATCCACCCCAGCCAAAAAAAGACCTAGCAAGGTGTGGGGGGAGGGAGCCCAGAAGGTGGGGAAACTGGTTATTTCAGTTGTCAAAATGGCCCCAGTAATAAATCACCATTAATAATACTGCCATCTATCAAAGAGGAGCCCTGGTTGCCAGGGCCTTTGAAGTAGCAGCACCTATAATTTCCCACCTATAAAAGGCACCTTTGTGTATGTGTCATACTCAAGGAGCTGACGCGGGCGAGACAAGTTCAGAACTTCACCACGCCCAGCCCGACAGCAAGCTGCGCGCACGCGCACTGCCCACCGGGCCTCCTCCACCCTAGCCTGGGCCAGACCTCTCTCTACTCTCCGCAGGCTGCAGGGCTCTGTCACCTGGTAGGCCTGTTACCCAGGTCGTCTCCCCAGGGGACTGAGGAATGACACCTTCCAGCTACCTCTCAACACCAATCCCCACCGAGGAAACTCCTGGGAGACAGCTCCTGTCCCTGGAAGGATGGGCCTTCTCACAGATCTCCTCTCTCCAAACGCTCCCCCAAACATAACTTGGTGCTCACAGTCCTATTCTGCCCACCTCTCCTTCCCCTGGAGCTGGACTCTAAAGCCAGAGTGGAAAGGGAGGCCGTCCAGGAAGACAAAGGGAGCCTGTATCAGTACCTACAGCTGCTACAACAAAGACCACAGGCTCAGAGGCTTAAATAGTGCGTGCTTATTTTCTCACAGACCCAAAGGCTTAACATCCCACATGAAGGTATGTTGAAACCCCTCTCTTGGGTTTGTAGTCAGCCACCTGTGTCTCCGCACGTCCTTCCTTCTGTGTGTATCTAGCCTAACCTCCTCTTCTTATAAAGACATAAGTCTTTGGGGATCAAGGCTCACACTAAGGACCTCAGTTTACCTTGGTTACCTCTTAAAGTCATATTTAAAATACTGAAAGCAGGGCAACACAATCCAGTCCCTAAAAATGTCTTAAAGCTCAGCCCAGGAGGAGCCTTGGTCAGATAAAATAAAGTCAGCTGATGACATTGAAACTTCCATTTCCTGAAACTGGGATGAATCTTTCAGATAATTGCACCCAGTCCTCTAATCTCCATTGTACCTTCAGGGTGACCTGTGTCTAGATTAAATAGACCTATCGTGGTCTGTGAATAGCTCTCCCTTCCTTATAGATTCCTTCCCTTCTGTTGGCTTCCATTTCATTGTGGATCAAATTATTTCTACAGTCATTTCCTTCACTTGCATATCCTACCCAAGACCTTAGAAGGAACCCCTGAGGTCCGACTTGCTGGTGAAGTCCCTTTGACTGAATCAAGAATCTGAAGGTATTGCTAAACGGACATTTACTGAGGACATATTATGTCCCCAGCACTACCGTAAGGACTAGTCCTATGTCATCTAGACATCTATCAGGTAGATACAAAGGAGGAAGCTTTCAGGAAATTTGCTCAAGGTCAACAGCTACCAAGGGACAGATCTGGCTGGAACCCAAGTCTTAGTGACTGGAAGTCCTAGAAGTCCGTTCCCTTTGCTGTCTGCCACCTCCTCCGTGTGTGGATGAGAAACAAGCAAAGTTTGAGGTGCCGCCCGTGTCTCTGAGAACCCGGCATTGCTGCTGGGAGTTAAGGACTAGGTTTTATCACTTTATGGGGGATTTAAAGCTACTTTTATCTATGGGGCATTGTTCTAAACTCATAGCCATATACTTTTATGTGCTTAAGTGCATGTGCTGTCTGTTGCTAGCGATACTTGTGTGAATTGTGACATCTCAGCCTTGACTCCTGGATCCCATACTAAGCCCAGGGTCCCTCTCTGCACACGCTTCCCTCCATCTTTCCCCTTCTCTGGGCTTCCCTTTCCTCCTGGGTCAAATCATCTCTGTAGTCATGTCTTTCACTTGTACTCTTGATGCTTCGGGAAGCCCGGTGGGAAGCGAATCCTCAGAGTTTGTCTAAATGCCCCATCCTCCATAGTCAAAGTCAGCCCGGCAGCCACCCGAGTCCTGGCGCCCGCGGGTTGCTCCTTGGCCTTCCGCTCAGGCTCTCCCGGGCTCCCGCTGGCCAGCTGCTTCCCCAACGCTCTGCCTTCCGCTCACTTTCTCCACCAGCCTTCGTGGCTGCCAGTTACATAGTGCCAGAGACACCTAAAACTCACGCAGGCGTTGGCTCTGAGACCATGAGGTTGACAGGGTGGTTCCTCCCCCTCGTGTCAACGGCAACCACCTGCTCCTGAGGCGCGGATGCTACACTGTGGATTGGAACTGGGGGGGGGGGGGGGTGATTGCATGGTTGACCTCTAATGTCTTTCAAGCTCCCAGACCTGTTTCTCCTGTAAATGGCAGAGCGGAGAAGCGTCGAGGATTTCTGAGGATCATTGAAGCTTCGAGTTTCCATCTCCTAGCTTCGCCCCCCCCCCCAAAAAAAACACCATACACCATGCAGTGTCTTCTGGGTGGACACACAAACACACACACCGTACCCCTCCACACCTCTCTCTGGAACCCACCCTCCATCTCCCCCCTCCATCACCAATAAGCTCTCAGGCCTCTGAGCAGCTCCAGGATTAGACTGGCCTTTGGGGACTCTCAGAAGACAGCTTGTTGGCAGAGATGGCAGTGGGTGGAGGGAAGCACATTTTTTCTTTGAGGCCCAAAGGGTTGTCAACCCCCTTCAGTTGCCCTGGGGCCTGACAGTCACCAAGAGATTTACGACCTGAACAGCTTTGATCCCAGCCCCTGATAAACAGGAGCGGCCTAGCCTTGAGCCCTAGGAGAAGATTTAGTGATGGAATGCAGCTTCCTAGAAAAGGGAGCACAGGAGGGGGGCCCAGGGGCAGAGACACCCCTTGCCCTCTCCTGCAGACCTCTGGAACCAAAAGCCACCCTGCTGGAAGACGTGAGAAGGCCCTGTCAAAGATTAATCCAGAAGAAGAGTGGAGAGTATGGAAGGAGCCCCTGAAATTCCCTCATTCTGCTCACTTATTCTTCCAAATAATGTTCTCCATACTTCGCTACGCTGTAGAGTAAGATAGGGCAGGAGGGGAAAAGTCAGGGAAGACCTGATGTGGGAATGGCGGTCACCAGCAGCCCTGCCTTTTGCTGTCTGTGTTCTTGTTGATTCCATGGCTCTGCGGGATGAGGGGGAGGCTAATTGCCCGACTCTGTTTCCTTGCCATCTCCTTTCAGAAGGGACAGAAGGCCAGGAGAGTGTCCCCATGTGGTCACGAAAACCACACGTCTCTTCCCCTTGCCCTCAACTCGGCCCCTGTGCTGGCAAAGATCCACACACCCGCAGGGAGCACCCCCAGCCCTGCTGATGACTGAAAAGTGATCCCAGAGGGCCCGTCCCCAGCTGGATGCCACCGTGGACTGCTTGTCTACAGCCTAAACTCTGAGCTACCTCTACGAAAGTCTCCCTTGCTCCAGCAGCCTCAAAGCAAGTCAGACAGGCCGGGTCTCTGCCCCCTGGGGTCCAGAGAGAGACACAGAGCTCCGACAACACAGGTGTGATTAGATACCCTAATAAACTTGTAGCTATTTATCGTGTCCAACCAGCCTGTCTGTGGCTGGTGCGTGCAGGAATAAATACATATTTGCTGAGCACCAAATTGGGTCTAATGACCCTGGCCTGTCTCACAGGGTCATCTTGAGAAATGGCTAGTGTCAGACAATGATCATGAGCAGCTGTTCTCCATTTGCACTCAACAAGAGAAAAGGGCCTTAAATTACAGCAGGAGGGATTAAGGTTAAACATTAAGAATAGCTTCCTGGCTAAGAGGCCTGTAAAAAAGGAGCGTTACCGAGGGATGTCTGTAGACATTCCTTTTCCAGTGAGACTTTAAAGAGGAGAAGGCTGGTAATCCGCCTCAAGGTTTTATTGGAACTTTATAGGTCATCTGCTTCATCTTCCTGAAGTCAGGGCCTTGGAGAACACACCCCACCCAAGGCCTTCTGGACACCAAATGACTCGGACAGTTTCTACCCCTGACAATTCTGGAAAAGAAAAATCCAGAGCCATTGGCAAGGCTGCCCTAAAGAACCACCTTTTGAGCTTTTGCTGGGAGTAGCCAACTAAAACAATAAAAGGGGAAATGTGACCAGGAGCAGTAGCTCATTCCTATAATTCCCAACTACTTGCAAAGACCAGAAAGACTGAAGTTCAAGGTCAGCTTAGGCAAAAAGTTACCAAGACCTCTTCTCAACCTACAAGTCAAGTGTGGTCGTAGATAGCTATAATCACAGCTGCCTGGGTGAGGTTAAGAGGCTCAAGGTCCAGAGAGCCCACATAAAAAGCAACTCCTCAAAAAAAATTAATTTAGGGGCTGGGGATATAGCCTAGTGGCAAGAGTGCCTGCCTCGGATACACGAGGCCCTAGGTTCGATTCCCCAGCACCACATACACAGAAAACGGCCAGAAGCGGCGCTGTGGCTCAAGTGGCAGAGTGCTAGCCTTGAGCGGGAAGAAGCCAGGGACAGTGCTCAGGCCCTGAGTCCAAGGCCCAGGACAGGCCAAAAAAAAAAAAAATTAAAAAAAATTTAATTTAGTTTAAATTTATATATATATATATATATATATATATATATATGTAGCAAAGCAAAGAAGACTGGAGAGATGTGGCTCAAGTGGTAAGAGTGTGTACCCAACAAGCACAAAGTTATGAGTTCAAACACTTGCATTGCCCCCAGATGAGGAGTTGAGAGGGAGTTCTCTTAGCATCTCATTTTCTACACCATTTCAGATGCTTGAGAGCCATGTGTGACCCACTTTCTAGATGTCTCAGAGCAGGAGCGTCTCACCAAGGCAGATATTTTAGCAAGGATTTATTTTGTTTTTCAGAGGTTTGGGATTTTTATTTATTTTTTATTATCTTTAGTTGAACAAAGGGATTTCCGTTCAACGTATCCATTTATTAGTACAATGTAATTTACTTTAGTATAACAAGATAAAGTAGGGGGAAAAAATGGAGTGGAGAGAAACGTGCTGTGGTCCCCACACAGGAAATGGAGTAAAGACTCAAAATGGTGGTTTTTAACCTGTGGCCTCTGTATTTCCTCAGCTGGGAGAAGACACTCGTTCATGTTGTATTATAACCCTAATGATGCACTAGACAGTGGTGGCTAAAATGAGTACTGTTTATACCCTAACACATGGAGATGCATTTAGGCCTATCCAAAACACAGAAAGAGTAGGTGAGTGTTAGGACATCCTTCTCCCAAACATGCCTCTCCATCTTCCATCCCTCTCCCCGTTCAGGGAGCCTTGCAAGCTTCCCATCGTCTCAAAGGTAAAGGCAGATGCCTTGCCCACCCTGTTCCTGTAACTTCTAAAAGTAGGTGATGGAAAGAAGCTAGTTGCTCTAGCCTGACTGTTTTGTTGTTTTGCTTTGGTTTGGGTTACTTCCTGGTTCTAACATCTGAGTATGACCTTCTTAATGTTTATTAATTTAATTTCCCTGGCTCTTATTTATTCTCTCAGTGCCACACAAAAGGAGGAGAAAGAGAGGGAGAAGGAGGAGGAGGAGGAAGGAGAGGAGAAGGAAGAAAATGAGAGAAAGGAGGAAGAGGAGGAGGAGGTGAAGAAGAATGTAATTTCCATATCTCTGGAGACCAAGATGGGGTTTTTTTTTTACTGTTTGTTTGTTGCCAGTCCTGGGGATTGAACTCAGGGCCTGAGCACTGTCCCTGAGCTTGTTTGGCTCAAGGCTAGCACTCTACCACTTGAGCCACAGCGCCACCTCTGGCCTTTTCTGTTTATGTGGTACCAAGGAATTGAACCCAGGGCTTCATGCATGCTAGGCAAGCACTCTACCACTAAGCCACATTCCCAGCCCATTCCAAGATATTTATAAAGCAGTATCCAGATAAGCACCCCCAACCCGGAGACAGGACTGGCCCCTCAAAGTCAGGTGGGCCAGCCCAGGACTTCCCCAGACCATATACCCTCAGGTTCTGCTGCGGGAGTATAGGAGTTAAAACAAAATAAGATCAAAACATCTTTGCCATGAAACAACCCACTTGTAATAAGTGCTTCAAGGCTGACTTTGCCAAGAAACACTTGCTCCTCATTTGGGCCCACAAATTAACTAAAACAGAATGAAAGCCAGGCATCCTAGCCTCCATTTTGTATCTGCATCCTCTGCCCTGAGCCAGTCACTGTTCACAGTCATTTTGGAAGCCTGGAAGGACGGACCAGAGGCCAAGCCAACCACCTGACCAACGTTACAACGATGGACTGTCCGAATAACTCTGACCACGTCCGATGCCAGAGCACCAGAACTACCATGACCAGGACTGTTTAACTATACATATCTTTCATCTCCATCCCTAGTTCTTTGTCTATTTATACCTATAGCTCATGTTTGGACACTGAAGATGGCTGACTATGTGCTAACATACTGTCTTCCCAGGCCTGCCAGTGCTATCACATATTGAACCCCCTTTTTCTGCCCTTCATCATGTCTCTTTATTCAGCACATAGGGATGCGTGGCCAGATCTGACATGTGAAACTACTGGAAATTGAGTCTGGGGTCTAAAATTCCTCTTCATACCCGTTTTGTGAATAAGAAGATGACGATCTAGACATAGACAGGCCCTCCACGCAGTGACTGTGGACAAAGCTGACACGGGAAATCCCTGGTTAGGTGACTGATATTGCTGCTCAGTGGCTTCATGTCCTCACAGTCTGTGGCCTTCAGTAGCCTCCCTTACAGAACACGAGCACTGTGGATAGCAAACCTACCAGGGGAGGCCCAGCTATCGACTCTGGAGCACTGTGGAGAGCCCGCTCCTGATCCTGATGTTCACACTCTCAATCTCCAGCCCTTCTTGTCGGACTGACTGCCCTAAACTTATTCTCCTAAAATGAGAGTGGTTCCTATACATTCTCAGAAAACAGAGCAATCAGAACTCTGATGCAGGAGGGTCTGGTTTATCAAGTCATCTCCAGTTCAGATGCTTCTGCAGATGATAAGATGGAAGATACCTGAGGGCTAGAACATTCGGGAAGAGTCAAGGAAGAATTCTCAAGACAGATTCTGTTGGGCTGGCAGTGCTGGCGAGCTGCCGTCACCCCTGGCCTGGGCAGGGCTGCCAATGCATTTGCTGGAAATGCCACGTGTGTGGACCATTCTTTGGCCTCCAGATCCTCAGTCCCCTTCCCATAGTCCTGAGGTCCTGGTCCGGGATGAGTACCCAAAGCCATTCCTGACCAACTTGACGAGCCCCTTGGAGTCACTGATGCCAAGGTCAGGAGGAGGTCCGCTCACCAGTTTGCCTCACAAGCCCTCTGTAGCATCTGGGTCCCTTAGGACACCGGGACCTTTCCTACCCACTCCGGAGCAGTCCCACCCATCTCTAAGGCCCATTCCCCCGCCAAAGCAAGAAGCAAGCACATTTGCCCAGCACTTCCCAGTTGGTTCTATATTCTTTTTGTGTATAGGACTTCCCTAGTAAGGCAAATTGTACCTGATTCAGTCCTCTTCCCCCACCATCAGGCAGGATATTTGCCATTTGGACTCGCCTTTTTACAGGGTCAGAGAGGTTAACCAGGCTGTCCTACACACAAGTAAAAATTGTGGCAAATCTAGAGATTAAACCTAGTCTCCCAGGTGCCACTTCCTTAGCTGCTCACAATCCACACCCAGGACTCCACTCTGTGTTCTTTCTGGATGTTTCTAACTTCACCGTTGCCGGCAGCTTTTCTCCTCCAACATACACACATGCGCGCACACACACGCACACACATGCACGTGCGCACGCACACACTTTCGTTTTTGTTCCGTCTGGTTTTCCGAGCTCGGTGCAGATGTGGGGTCTTGCCCACACTCGCCAGAGCTCTGATGTTGTGCACACTCCCAGCCCAGCTTGCCAGTTGGTTGGTTTGCTCATTTTAGTTTTTCTGGTGCCTGTAGTGGGGCTTGAACTCAGGTCCTGGGCGCTGTCCCTTAGCTTTTTCACTCCAGGCTGGCACTTGACCACTGAGTCACACCTCCAGCTTTTCAGTGCTTAGTTGGAGATGAGGCTCACGGACTTTCCTGCCCAGGCTGGCTTTGAACTGCAATCCTAAGATCTTAGCCTCTTGTGTAGCCAGGAGTACAGATGTGAGCCCGTGGTGCCCAGCCTGCTTGCCAGTTCTGATGTCACCTCACTCCTCACCTTGTCCCCACGCCTGAGTCTCCTCCCTGCCTCCCACGCCCAGCACTTTGCCGTGACTAGCAGGCATCTCTGCAGCCGGGCGCCCCTCCGGACCCCAGGCGCCCAGGTTCCTCGCGCTTCTGCAGCGCTGACCAAAGGGCCCACCCCACGCTTGCCACCTGCCACACACATGGCATAGCTGCAGAAAGAGATCCCGGGGCCATGCCTAGGCCGGGGCAGGACCCCAGGAAGCTCTTCCACACAGGGGTCAGCAACACAGCCTGAGGAGATCAGACTGGCAACGTCTTCTCCTTGCCTCGGTTTCTGTCTATAAGATGGGAGTCGGATGCGTGTCACTCTGACCTCTTTTTCTCCCCCCTCCCTTTTTTTCTATGTGTGTATGATACTGGGATTTGAACTCGGGACCTCATGCTTGTCAAACAGGTGCTCCTACCACCAAGTCACATCTGCAGCCCTTTTTTATTATTTTGAATAGGGGATCTTCCATTTGTGCCCAGGCAAGGCTGAGGCACGGTCCCCTCCTCCATGCTTCCCATGGAGCTGGGGTGGCAGGTTCATGCCACCATGCTGTCAGGTTCGGTGAGAGGAGACCACCACACGGCTCAGGCACAAGAGAGCAAAGAGAGAGAAGAAAAGAGAAAAAGAGGGGAAAGGGAGGAAGAGAAGAAGAAGGGAGAGGAGCAGAGGGCAAGAAGAGGAGGGTGGACCTCAAGGTTGAGTGGTATTACATAGGGAAAGGCAGGGAGGCGGAACCACCTCATGGAGTCGCTCAGCGGATGCGGAAGTGACCTCAGAGCCTGGGGAGCCTCTCACTGGCTGTGACCAGTGGTTCAGGAAGTGACCTCAGCTGATGAGGAAGTGACCTCAGAGCCTGGGGAGCCTCTCACTGGCTGTGACCAGTGGTTCAGGAAGTGACCACAGCAGATGAGGAAGTGACCTCAGTGGTTCAGGAAGTGACCTCAGTGGATGAGGAAGTGACCTCAGTGGATGAGGAAGTGACCTCAGTGGATGAGGAAGTGACCTCAGTGGATGAGGAAGTGACCTTAGTGGTTCAGGAAGTGACCTCAGTGGATGAGGAAGTGACCTCAGTGGATGAGGAAGTGACCTCAGGGACTGGGGTCCCTTGCTGACTCACAGGCAGGTGATTGACAGGCAGGTGATGAGTGCTTTCAGGCAGGTGATTTCCGGTACAGCTACCTGCTGTCTTTCAGGAAGTGGAGGGGGAAAGGGGCTGTTCTCCTGGGCACACCTAACACATGCCGACCTGTTGATTGAGATGAGGTCTCAGTGCCCAGACTACCATTGAACCACAATCCTCCTAATCCCAGTTTCTCAAGTAGCTGGGCTTACAAGGCGAAGCCACCAAGCCTGGTTTAGGATCTTAAGATTAAACCCTTCCTTCCAAAGCTAGGATCCTTGCTACCAGAGTACCTGAGGGTGAGCAGGCAAGCTCGGTATTAAGCAATTGTGATTTCATTTTATCCTTTCCGCCTACCCAGTTTCCGCCCCGTGGCTCTGGACGCTGGGCGGGTTCCTGAGCGCACAGCTCCCCGGCCCTGGAGTCCCGCTCTGGGCAGCAGCTGGGCACCATATTTCCAGGGGGGGTCCAGGCCTACAGGTAATGCAAGCCAGCATGGCACCTTCCCCCCGAAGCCCCCTGACTCCTGGGCCAGTGTAACAGCACACACACACACACACACACACACACACACACACACACACACACACTGCTCCAGGTCATGCTCAGCCCAGCACCAAGGTTGAGAGCCTAGAGTCTGGGGATGAAGCTAGCTCAGCTGCTCTCCAGAATGGCCAGGCCCCTCCTCCAGTTTCTGTTTCCTTGTCAGTGAAAGGAGGGTGGCAGTCCTAGCTCACTGCATCGGAGGAACAGAGGGACACTATTTGTGATGACCTCGGAACAGGGAGCAGCATGGAGAGTCCAGACAGACCATGAGAGGTGGGCTGGGGGCTCACCCGGTCTCAGAACAGGACCCCCCTTCCTGATGAAGCCCTCTCAGCTTTTCCAAGCCCAACAGCCTGGAAAGGGGAATTCACTCAGCTGCGGAGTTCAGGTATTCTCTAGGAACAGGCAACAAAGGTTCATGGGGTCTCTCCAGGGAAAATGGGCTTCTTCCCTGATGTTTTAGCGAGCTGGAGCTGAAGTGTCCCAGAGCCTCGGGGCCTGGCCTCCATGCATGCCCAGCCCTGCCTACGGCCCTAGAGGTAGAAGCGCCCCAAGCTGGCAGAAAGGGGGCCAGCTCTTAGCGCTGCCTAACCCAGCCAGGCACCCAGATGCTGGAAGCAGAGGAAGTAAGCAAGGTCCTGGGAGTGGTTACCACACAGAGAAATGGTAGATTGGGGTCCCCTTGACCCCGATTGCTGTCCTCTAGATACCAACTTCTATGCTGAGTAGGAAACAGAGCCCCTATGTTGGGCTCTTCTTTCACTCAACTGTTAAGCTAAAAAAGAAACAGAGAGAGGGAGGCAGAGAAAGAAATGGAGTCAGGGAGGAGTGGGGAGGGAGAGAGGAAAAGGAGAGAGGTCCTGTAACTATTCAGTGAGTGCAGACTTTTTCCTCTTGTTAGACATTTAACAAGGACCCTCTGATTTATTAGCAAACATCTGGATCGCTGGTTCCCAGCCCACTGTGGAAAGAGTCAGATAATGCATATGTTAGTACAGCAGCTCAGCCAGCCACTGAGAGACAGGAGGACAAATCAGATGTAGCCCTGACCCCTGAGGAGGGTGCTGGAGAGTGGAGGAGACAGCGAGTAAACAAATAACTCCACGAGAAGAGAAGGGAGACATGGCCATTGCGAGATGAAAGATGCAAACGAAATGCCACTGGAAAAGAATTATGGCCGAAAGGATGTGTCTGCTTTCTAGAAAGCAATCTGGAATGTTCATCAAAATGCTTTAAAAAATGACCATAACCTTTGACCCAGAAATTCCACTTCTAAGAATCTACTCTGAAGGCATCCTACAGCAGCACGGAGATTTATGTGCAAAGACATATTTATGTTGTGTGTAATAGAAGAGCGTGAAGAATGCACAGGGTATCGGGAACACATTACAGGTGAAAGAATTTCAGGCGGAGAGAAGAGACTATACAGAGCTGCGGTCCACAGGGAGCCCAGCTGCCCAGAAAACTAGGAGAGGCCAGTAAGGCCAGACTCAGACAAGACGAGGGACGAGAGAGAAGGGTAGAGACTGAGCCGTGTGGATAGTCACTAAATTCTGTACCACAGATGTCTGCCATCTAATCAGAATAAAATTGAGCCGACTCCAAAGGAGCCCGTGTGCCGCACTGCCCTCGGGCTCGTGGGTGGTCTCTGAGCCGCCATGGACTGTCCGAAGGCACGGTCACCTTGATTTGCCCTCTGGTAGGAAAAGAGAGTCAGCCTCCCCGGTTCCTCACCCTGTCCTCCCCCATCCTGGCGGCCTGGACTCCACTCTGCGCCTGAGGGGGAGCTCTTGAAAGCCAATTCTCCGCACACCTCCTGGGGGGCCTGGATTCCAGAGAGGAGCCAGCGAAACACCCCGCAGGACCTAGAACCAGACAGCTGCTGTCTGAGTGGCAAAGAGACTCTCCAGGGAGCGGGGGCCTGGGTGCATGGCCACGGAGCCTCAGGGGTCCTCTGCAGGTAGACCCCTCCGCCGGGTACGACTTAGCACCGCTTCCCAATTTCCTGGGCAGCCATTCCACTGAAGACAGGGTGAAATGGAGAGCCAGGAGGGCTCCGCCTAGGGTGTGACCCTGGAGGTCGTTCCAGGACCCAGGGAGAAGTGAGCCCAGAAGAACACGCTTGAGCGTCCAGCAGGAGCTTTCCCAAAGCAGCAGCTGCCTGTCCTGCATTTGAAGGGTCCCTTCTAGTTTCTAGAGAGAGTAGTGGCCACTGCAAGCAGCCCTGAATTAGGGCTGGTTTACATGTCAAAGAAGGGTGATCATGGAAGCCCCTGATGAGCACACAGGAAAATGTCATGAGGAAACTCATTTTTTGTGCCAGTACTGGGACTTGAACTCAGGATCTAGATACTGTCCTTTAGATCTTTTGCTCAAGGACCACACTCTAGTGCTTGAGCTACTTGGCAAACTGGAGATAAGAGTCTCACAGAATATCCTGTCTGGACTGGCTTCAAGCCTCAACTCTCAGGTTTCTCATCCCCCTAAGTAGCTGTGATTACAGGCATGAGCTCTCGGCATCCAGCTGGAAATTCATTTTTTTAATTCTAAAAAACAAACAAAAAACCAGAGCTGGTTGCCAGTGGCTTATGCCTGTAATCCTAACTACTCATGAGGCTGAGAGCTGAGGATCACAATTCAAAGCCAACACAGGCAGAAAAGTCCATGAGACTTTTATCAACCAAAAGAGGAGCTATGGCTCAAGTAATACAGCACTATCCTTGAACACAAAACCTCAGGGACAGCGCCCACACCCTGAATTCCAAATAAAACAGAAACAAGGGCTGGGAATATGGCCTAGTGGCAAGAGCACTTGCCTTGTATACATGAAGCCCTGGGTTCGATTCCCCAGCAACACATATATGGAAAATGGCCAGAGGTGGCGCTGTGGCTCAAGTGGCATAGTGCTAGCCTTGAGCAAAAAGAAGCCAGGGACAGTGCCCAGGCCCTGAGTTCAAGCTCCAGGACAGGCAAAAAAAAAAAAGAGAGAGAGAGAGAGAGAGAGATGGGTAAGAATAGTAGTGTAGTGAAACATGATCAAAGTACATTATATGCATAAATGGAAACGTCACAGTGACGCCCTTTTGTATAATTAATATACACTAATTTTTTAATGGAAGAAAAAATGATGGTCCTACCCTGCAGTGTGCAGTGGGGTTGATTGTTGCAGTTGCCTCTGGAAACCAAAGGACAAACACATACATATCGTATGCATACGTGTCAATATTTACATTTATAGTTCAATGCATAATATGCCATAACCACTTACATACACACATGTAACCTGTTCACTAGCAAATACCCTTATAGTCTGTTATTTACCTAGTAATCATAATGTAGAGCAATTTAGCTTATGACATGCTTTTCACCTATCTCATCTGATGATCAGAAATTATATCACAAGGAAGAGGAGCTAATTACTGCTGTCTGCTTCTTACACAGGAGAAGGCTGAGCACAGGGTGGTGACGCGGCTCCCAAAGCCACATGTGCACATCCAGCCATGCACTGGCAAAACCCCGCTCACACCTGACGCCCCTCCACCCCACCACCTGCTCCACGCACGTCCCCAAAGCCACACACGGAGGCTTCTGAGCTTTGGGGGGAATGAGGGGTCTATAGGTGCAAAAAGAAGAACCAAAAGAGCTGGTAATCAATAGAGCCCAGCTTCTCCACCCTCAAGCCGTGGCCGGGGCAGGCAACCCAGCCCCCTGGAGGGCCTCGCTAGCTTCCTGAGACTCATCTGCAAAGAGCAGACTCCCAGACACTGCCTCAGACCCAAGCAGCTTCAGAGAGCCAGGGTGGAGGCTGACCCAGGATCCAGGCTTAGCCAAGCCTGACCCAGCCAGGACCACTGCTGTGACACTGCAGAGACCAGCTAGGAGCACTTCCAAGACCGACCAGGTCCTGCCCCCCCTCCCAGGAGGCCACCCCCTGCCAACAACTCTAGCCTGGCCACTTTCCCGCCTTCAAGTGTCGCCTTTAGGTTGGAAGCTCAGCAGCTCCAAGGTGCTGTCCTTCCTGCCAGGACCACAGCAAACACTGGTCACAGGCATGAGTGCTGATGACAGGCGAGTGAGTGAGTGAGTGGCTCTCAGGCTAGCACCTGCCTTAGGGAGGGGTCCTTCCCAGGTCCATGGCGCTGGGCTACGCGGCCTGGGGGAGGGCCGTGGGGATGGGCGAAGGCAGGTCCCCGGTCAAGCTGAGCAGGTGGCTCTGTTACTAGCCGGAAGGCTCTCCCAACCTCTCGATCAGAGAGGTGAGTGGGGGGCTTCTGTCCAGCCCCGTGGAGCAGGAGGAAGACTGAATGGGTGATGGCCTCGGTAATCCAGCCTGAGTCCCTGCAGAAGGCTAAGCTCACCTCCACCCAGGGCTCCCGAGCACAGCTTCCGACCACTGCCCTCGGCTGTCCCTGCTTCATGCCCAGGCCTTTCCATCTCCCACAGCATCTCCCCAGCTGCCCACCGTGAAAACCGTCACCAAAAAGCAAATCCCAGAACCCCTGTGGGACGCCGTGGGAGGCCGTGGGCAGGGGGTTACGTGCAGTAGGTCTCTGTCACTGCAGAACACATTGCAATGAGGGAGCGGGTGACGAGTATGATAAGAAATGTGCTCACTACCTGACGTATGTAACCATAAGCCCTCTGTCCATCACCGTGACAATAAAATTCTTTATTTTAAAGAACACATTCCTAGCCATCAAGAGGGTGCCCAAAGCTGCAGTGTGCCAGTTCCTCTGTATACTATGCTTTCTCCACCATGCATGAACCTATGATGACGTTTATCAACTAGACACTACAACAACAATAACTGATAAGACAATAGAACATATGGGAACGCGGTTGTTCTCATCCTCACCGTCAATATCTTAATGGACTGTGCCCACCTTCTTTTCCTGTGCTGACGTCAGATGCTACAGTGCCCACAGGTAACCATAGCCCAACACCTCAGAAGGAAGCAAAAAGAAGGGGGGAGTCAGAGCCTGTGGGGACAAGGAAAGACGTTTCCTGGAGAGGGAGGCCCTGGGATCTCGAAGGCTGAGAAGACTCTGCTGTAAGGGGTTTCCACAGGAGCAGAGAACGTAGGGACTTGGAAATGAAGAAGGTGAGACAGGCTCTCACGCCGGCCCTGCCCTGAACATCTAGGGAGATTGGTACAAAGATAGCTGCTCCATTTCAAGAAAGCAGAGCAGGTGTGTGGTGGGGGGGGGGGGGAAGATCTTGTCGCTGACTTTTTAGGGGTCTGAGCATGTGATGCGTGGTGGGTGGTGTTATTATTATAAAAAGATGTCAGGAATAAACCACAGGCCTCCTGCAGATGTCATGGCCAGATGGAGGGCTGACAGTCTCCCCTCCTCACACGCACCCCGTGTCCTAGGATTCCCCCAGAATCTGCCCCTAAAGGACGGAAACACCAAAACGATCTATAATACAGCGACCTTCCCTTTCACACCCTGTCTCTCCCACCAGGGCCCCCACACGCCCACCCACGACACATCTCATCTTCTTCCAGGCTCTCAACTCATTTGATGGGACCATCTTCCAGATGGGGAAACGTGACACTGTGCCCCGTGACTTCAGAAGTCACAGGGGTGATAGCTAGCAACCCCTCCCCCGGGAGGCACTGCCCGGGGAATAAAGCTATTAGCTTACGTAGTCCTCGTTTTATTATAATGTGGGTTTTACAAGCCAAGGAGTTCCGAGAAGTAGAGGCAGCTGCTCAAAGTCACACAGCCAGTTAGAGGGTGGAATGATTTTCAAACTAGCCTGTTGTGACCAAGACATCAGATAGTATTCACCTGCTCGGCCAAGGGCGAATGTAGAGGGCGGGATGCGGCCTGGAGCCACTCGGGCTCTGTTACCATCCTCCGCCGGGCCGAGAGTTTCCAGGGACTGGGGAGGAAGGGACCCCAGGATGACTGAACACTGAGCCCAGCGGGGCAGAGCTTCCGGAGGAGAAGGGAAATCAACACACTCACACTGCCCCACCACCACGGGCAGGCAACCAGGAGGAGCCAAGGCCCGCAGGCCTGTGCCCCTCCGTCAATTCTTCACAGGAGACATGATAACAATTGGACGTGTCACTCCCAAAACCAGAAACTCAAAGCAATTTGAGATGAACTTTCAGAATGATGAAACAAATGGCCGTGTTCATGTTATACACCAAATAAATCACACCAAAATGATAGCTGTAATTCCCAAAAGTACACAGAGAATTGATTTTACTATGACACTTATCGTGATGAACGGTACACCCTGCCCAGGCCCCTCTTACATGGCTGCTGTTTAACCCTGTCCTCCCAGGCTGACCTCTAAGTCCCGGGCAGCAAATCTGCCTTCCGACTCCAGCCCCGCTCCATGGGGCCTGCACAGGGCACCCCAATGAGCAGTGTCTAAAGTTCCAGGAAGGCAGACACGGAGCCTACCTACAACAGAAAAGGTGTCACAAGGGCAAGGGAGAGACAGGAAGAGATTGGGGGCTTTTATTGGCTGTGTTTTTCTGTTCTACTGTGCTAGATGGTGGATGTCCTTACAGATGTATTCATAGAAGTCCCCCTTCTCCCCGACATATTTATTGAATATTTATTAACTGCCAGAAGCTGAGGTAGCGACATACTAGAGAAAGAGACACTGTTTCTTCCTCACAGAACTCCCATCACCATCAGGGTAAGGGTGAAGGCCAGACAACTAATTACACAGATGAAAAGAAAATTGTAGGGTGCTTAGTGCTTGGTGCTCTTGGCATGCACAGTGCTGAACACCTTGAGGAAGGGCTCTTGGTGGCAAGGGCAGGGCAGGGCAGAGCTAGGGAGGTTCTCTGGAAAGTAAAGGCAGAACTAAGAGCTCCAACCAGGCAAAAGGATATGAGCAAACTGGAGAACAGGATTGGGAGGCTGGAGTGGAGAGGGGGAAAGGGGTGGGGAGGAAGGCAGGAAGGTGGGCAGCAGAGCGCATGTCAGGAAATTTCCTTCCACCCTGTAGCACCCAAAAGCTAATACAAGAACCAGGCAGGGAGAGACTCTGTCCACTCTGTCTCCAAAGCTCACCCCTGTGACTCAGGGAGCCCCGCAGACAGATGGAGGCCGAGCTCCTTTTTCAGATGGAAAGCTTTATTTATATCCTTTTAAGCATGTTTTTCTATCACGAAAAAACGACCATAAAATAAGAGCAGGCAGGAGATGTTCTACCATGTAAGCTATAAACAAAAAAAAAAAATCAGGAGCCAAGTACTACTGGTGGCCCATGCCTATAATCCTAGCTATTCAGGCGGCTGAGGTCTGACGGTCCATTTGGGCAGGAAAGCCCATCCGATTCTTTACCCTCCAAAACCCTGGAAGCAGAGCTGTGGATCTTGAACACAAAAGCTCAGGGACTGTGCCTAGGCCCTGAGTTCAAGCTCCACAAGGGGGGTGGGGTAGAGGGGACACAAAACCTTGGGGTAAAATTAAGGAGAGTTTCTGAAAAAATAGATGGAGTTAATGTCATCAGTAGAATCTATGGGTCTATATTGTCACATTGCTTGTTCTGTCCTGATTGAGTCACTTTTTGGTTTTGTTTCTTTCACATAGCTAGTGCCACCCCAGCTTTGTCTCTTGGAGCTAAGGGACCTTGAGCAAATGCCTGTAATCCTAGCTACACAGATCTGAGGATCACAGTTCAAAGCCAGCCCAGGCAGGAAAGTCCTTGAGACTCGTCGCCAATTAACCACCAGGAAACCAGAAGTGTCACTGTGGCTCAAGTGGTAGAGTGCTAGCCTTGAGCTGAAGAGCTCAGGGGCAGTGCCCAGACCCAGAGTCCAAGTCCCATAACAGACAAAAAAAAAAAGATAAACAGTAAATTGATTTGAAATAGAAAGAAAGGAAAGTAGGGAGATACCCAAAGAGGATTCCCCCACCCAGAGCCAATGTATGGTGAATCCAGCTCCAGAAAACAAATAATAGGATGGATTGTCTGGTCCCTATCTCCCCAAAACACAGTTCCTAGGGCTCCAAGAGCCTGGCATGGGGAGAAGAGGTACTTTGAAAGCAAATAACTGTCTCACACACAACCTGCTTCATGTTGACGAAAGTGTAGAGTAATGGGCAATGGTTGAGATCCAGTCATCTCAAATTTTAAAAGGACAAATTCAGGACCAGGTAATTCCGTCCCAACACGTTTCTTCTCTCCTGAGTTCTTCAAGCTCCAGGCGAACACTCACTCACGGAGAAAGGAAAGCACTTTTTAGCTGTGTTGTTCTCCTGTTCCAAATACATTTAGAAGGAGATAACTAACCATAGCCATAATATCACTGAGCAGTTAGACATACAGGCCCCACCATACCATTTCCAAATGTAATAGTAAGAGATTGGACTCCATTTAAAGATCCACAGGGGCTGACTTAAATTATTGTATAGTAAGCTTCATGAGAGCAGTAAAAGAGCCTGGCTAGGTGGTCAGGGCAACGAGGGCGAAGGCTGCCTCCTACAGAGGTTCTGCACCACCATGGCCAAGCAGTTGTGCATACAGGCTCCTAAACTTCGCGCAGCATGGCCTAGAGGAGTCACACATCCGGACCTGTCATTACCCCTAGAAGACTTGCGCCTGAACAGCAGAGTGATTGATGGGACGCCAGAGCTGTGCCCGGGAGCCAGCATCCAGTCAGAGCGGCTGTAGGACACATGGAGGGCTGGTGCAGAGTGCTGGGAGCCTCTGATTGGGTCTGGGGGCTGACAAGGCCCGCAGACTGTCCAATGACTTAAGAGTCGCACAGGTCTCCCCTAGAGAGACCTTATTCATACCTGCACAATGCCCCTCCTCCCAGGTGGTATCCTGCTTTGAGAATCCCCCTACCTAGCAGGAGCTCTGTTTATCTTTTTCTTCAATAAAATGTTGTCATTTTGCTTCTTCCTCTACGTCCCGGGACTCATTCTTCGTAGGGACAAAGACACTTAGAAACACTTAGAAAGTGTTGCAATTTTTCAATGTCATTCACATACCCAAACTTAATCTGGACATAAATTCTATGCTTTCATGCTAGGAGGATGAAATAGAAAATTAAAACATGTATAATAAATACAATGAAAACCATGCCAATAAAATTCAAGTGAATGGCATTAATTGACTAGCATGGATAATGAAGCTTTACAGAGCCTGTCTTGGATGTTGAGCCACAATCAGAAGATTTCACGGTCTCACCTTTTCCCCCACTGTCAACTCAGTTTTTGTGATGTCAACAAGATAGACCATCCTTTAAAGCAGAGGTAGTCAGCAAGCCCCTCTGGAAAAGGCTAGACTGTAAATACTCCAGGCGTAGTGGTCTCTGTCACAAACATCTCACTCTATCATAGCATGAGATCAGCCCCAGACAATATGTAAACGGATGGACCTGGCTGTGTGCCAATAAAACTTTATTGACTAAAACAGGTGCCAAGCAGGATTTGGCCTGAGGGCCAAAGTTTGTTGACTCCTGATTCAATCCATCATCTTTATTATGTCATCATTTGGCCTTTTGCCTTTTGACAACGAATTTCACTTCTAACTATTGATTTATTATTTTGTATGAAACAGTCACTTCAATAATTCACTTCAAAATTCAACCTTGAAAAATAAATTAACAGAAATGTTTCTTGCCTATTTACTACTCAATCACTGCCAAAGAACTTATGTAGGTTGATATTAAAAAAAAAAAAGACAAAATCTATGTGAGTGGCAACATACATACCACATACCACTCAACATGGGAGTGAAGACCTGGCCTTGAGTGGCCTGCGGCCCTGGGCCGAAGGAGTCTCAGTTTCCCCACCTCTCCACTTCAACTCCCTATAGGATGATGGTGGCATCCTTCTACCTGCTGGGCACAAACATGTTATTAAGATTGTGAGCTATCCTCTTTAGTTTGCCATTCATTCAAAAAAAAATTTAATTACTGAGAACTTAGAATAAATTCTGGAATTACAGTACTGTTCTGGGTGCTTAAGATTTTAAATGACAAAAAACCGATTTTGAACCCACTTTCACAGATCTTATATTTGAATTAGAGACACGAGGAGGTCAAGACTGGTGATAAAAATACAAATCTGAGAGGCCTGGTGCCCGCGGCTCACACGTGTATTTCTAGCTGTTCAGAAGGCTGAGAAGTGGAAGGCATGGCTCAAAGAAAAAGCAGGTCTGGAGGCACGGCTCAAGATGTAGAACACTAGCCATGAGCAAAAAGAAAGCAGAGAAAGTACGAAGCCTTGAGTCCAAGCTCTGATAAGAGGTGGGCATAGGATGTAGCTCAGTAGTGGAGCATTTGCCTGTTCACAAAACCCTGGCTTTGACTCTCGGCACTGTAAACAAACAATAAACAAACAAATAAATAAAATATTATATATGTTTGTGTGTGTCATTACTACTTTAAGCATGTGATATGGTGAAATCCAGTGAAAACTCCTTATTGAGTAGCTTAAAGATTGTCAGTGGAAAATCTGGAGACAGGCACCACGACCCTGCCCAGGAACTCCCCGATGTCTGCTGGAGGATGCGTATTCCGCTTTCCCACCAGGAACTGTGGGCCCCACGGAGCCAGGCTCGCCCACAATGCCTTAGCCACCCCAATAGCTCTTCTGGGGGGATCACTAGGTAGCACAAGGGATAAGCACAGTGCTGCGGTAGCAAGATGGGAAGCTCTGCTTGACCGTGCACGGACCTTCGCATCACATCCTCTCTGTCTTGTGTACACGCCTGTGTGCGTGTGCACTCACACACATGCATACATACATACACACACATGCACACGTGCACACGCGCACACACAGGAAGACCCAGAAAAAAAGTGAGGCCAGCCTTATAAGGCCCTGGTCAGGTCCTGGCTCGGCCACTGGTGACCCGCTGTGACCCCATCACCACGCCGTGAGTCCCCTCCCCTAGGTGTATGGACAGAGCGCCATCCCTGTCTCCCACAGCAAATTCCCAAGAAAGTCAAAGGAGACAACTAGGAAATAGGTTGAAACAATCTTCTGAGTGCGAGTTGGCCCAAGGGAGAAGCTCTTGGTTGGTGACAAAGCCGCGGGGCCCCCAGGGCTTCCACTCAGTCCCCCTGAGTGCCATGTGGCCGTGTTCGTGTAATTATGACTATTTCTGTGCATCAGAAGATCTCCTCAAGATCAAATTTCAAGTGGCTCTTCACAAAGGAGAGACTCAATCTCTTCACAGTCATCTTAACTTCATGAGCATCATTAGTCCCAAAGCCTAACGATTTTCCTCTTTTATTGTTGGCTCGCAAAAAATCTCTAACCTTTTGTAGACTGACAATATATGTTATTCCTATAAGCTGCTTTAATCAGTTTCTTTAAAAAAAAAAAAAAAAGATTTCCCCAATCTTTATTTCTACTGCATCTTCCTCAGAGCTTTAGGGAAGGAAGAGAGGGGGAAACCCTTACCCTCCCCAAGGCCATGGTCAAATGCAGCGGAATGTGCCTACTCACCGGGTAGGAACGACAGTGAGGAATCCCGCTCCCTACAAAGCTCTCTGAGTAAGACCAGGGCACACACTCAACCCCTGCGTGAGAGAGCTCCGCACCAGGGCACACATGCCACAGCCCGCACCCCCTGCCCCTCTGCTCTGAACCCCACTATTCTTCCTATGTCAGCATCAGGCAGGACAGGGCCCTATGCTTCTGAGGGAAAGCACCCCTCAACATGCGCCGTGAAGGAAACGCATCCTGTCAGTGGATCGGCGCTCTGGCTCTGTGGCTCTGGCTCTCTCTGCCTCTGTCACTCTCTCCTTTCTCTATGTCTGTTTCTCTGCTCCTCTTCTTCCTCCTCCTTCTTCCCGCCCCTCCCGCCCCCCACCCCCCCTCGCCGCTTCTCTGACCACAGACCAGTTGTTCTCCACCAAGGGCTGCTGGTGTGAGCGCCCCAGGCATTTGCCTGAGGTTTACACAACCTAGTAATAACACAGTTCCCCAGAGAACTCCAGCATTGCTCTCTTCCCCCCTCCTGGCCACCAGGGCACCCCCCCACTCCCAGGAGACCAGCACAAGCCAGACTGCCCCCAAGAAAACAACTCCCCTAAAAGCACAACATTTTCAATTTGCAATCTGATTTTTTTTTTCTTCTTTAATATGTGTGTGGTGCGCTTTCTTTCCCCACCCCTCCCCTTCGTCGAAAGAGCACCAGCCTTTCATTTTGCCTTTTATTTATCTTGCTGCCGGTACAGTGGAAATGTATTGGCTTTTCAGTTAGTGATTACACATCATCACATACCCAATTTATAACACCATGCCCCAAAGAACAGATGTAATAAAGCGAGGGCAGGAAGTAGCAACCTTATAAAACAGAGCTGCCGACTCAAAGGTCTTTGCATGTGTGGGAGAAGCAACGCAGTGCTGGCTCCAGCTAGGAGCCTGGGGGTTTCCAACACGTGTAGATGCTCTGGACGTGGCACTCGTGAGCAGACAGGACAGAGAATAGAAACCTCAAGGGAACCCCGCTCCCGCTCCCCAAAGAGCCGGGGCCTGCAGCCCCAGAGCCTAGCAGAGAAGGGCAATGGCCATCTTCGAACTTAAGTCTTTTCTAGCGAGTTCCATGGCCCACTGGATCACAGCCAGCACACACTCAGGACCTGCCTCGAGGTTCAGGACCCCTGCGTTCGTTGGTGGGTCAGGCCATCTCCCTGGGGAGCTGGAATTCCACGGAGTCATTGCAAGAGGTCCTCTGAGGCTGGGGACTTGGGCGGCCGTTTTGGCAGCCACTTCCTACTGAGCCCTCCCGTGGGAGCCCCTAAGACCCACACACCGCTCCCCCACCCCAGATCTACAGAAAATAATTCCCTGGTTCCATGACCACGCGAGCCAAAATCACATGCATTCCCTCGAATGTTGCTCTCTCTCATCTAACCCACGAGTGAAATGTCGCGCGCTCTGTATATTTCAACCGTATGCCTGGGGTAAATAGGAAAACCTTTTCTCAAAGAAGACCTCTCCCTTTGCTCCAGAAGGGTTTCACCTGGGCACACTTCCACCCAGGCCCCTTTCCTAGGCCACGGGGTTTCAGGCCTCACCTCAGCAAGGACGGGGGCTCATGTTCCTCCGATCCTGGGCTCGGCCCTCACCCTGAAAGCCCGAGTATGCAACTGAGTCCCACCCTCCCTGGAGATGAGATCAGAAAGGCCCCTGGCAAATGCCCTCGAGTGCTCATCTTCTGCTCTCTCTTTGGTATCTCCCCAGTGCCCTCCCTCACTTCTCTCTCCTCCTGGTTCCCAGCCTCCCTCCTCTCTCTCCTCTTTCCTTTCTGTTTCTCAGCCGGCCAGGCACAGCCCACCCTCAGCCCTTCAATGCTCAGCACACCCAAATGTGCACATAAACACACTCATGCACACACAGTCATGTGCTCTTGCATTCACACGTTACCCATAGGCACACACACACATTCACTCACACACAATCATGCATACACACTCACAGAAAGAATCTAGTGCTATCCCATATCCCATATCTGACCTGGAACTCTGTCCCACACTTTCTACAACCTCAGTATTGTGCATTCATCACATCTATCTCCCGCCTGACTTCCAGAAAGACAAAAGTCAACCCTTTGGCTTGCTCCATTTCCCTCTCCACAAAGTTTTGCAAAGGACTAGACTGCAGGGAGGGTTCGGTACAATTTCAGATTTCCCCATTCCAGCCTAGATGCATTGCATGATCGAGCGATTGATGGATGTATTGATTGATGGCCAGAGTGGTTGGCGTAAGACTCACAGTTGGGCTACAGAAGTTACGTTGTGATCACTGCCCTGTACTTAGCTTCTCGATGGAGTACCGAGGTTCAGGGTACTGCTTCAGAACCCACCCGTGGGGGGACCACCAGGAGCCACAGTGGTCAGAACTCAGACCTGGCCTTAGATCAACCTGGACCCCAGGGCCGGGTGTGCTTCCCACTCATCTTGTAACTTGGCATGTTTCTCCAAGCCTCGGTTTTTACCATGAATAGACATATTACGATCTTCTTCATCAAAAAGTTTGAAAAATGGTAGCGCCCAGAACGTAGCAGAGGTAGCACTCAAGAATAACCATCCCTTACAAAATACATGGTTGGGAGGTACTGGATCCTGAAACCACCTCAGCTGCCCGTGACTAGCATTTGATTTCTAGTCCCTCTGTTTGTTTGTTTCATTTTGGAGTGAGCTCATTTTGTCAAAATGGAGACCAAACCATGCTTCACAGGAGTCTCCGTGACTCTTCTCGGGGAGGTTTCTCCGGGCGGCACCAGCGCATAGATAGCTGTGTGCAGAGATGAGCTTCCTGTCATGGCCTCAAAGACTTTCAACCCATCGAGCGGGATTTGCTCACAACTTGGGAAAAAGGAGTCTTGCAGAGGAAGGTGGAGGGCTGTGTGCAGAGGCTGCCAGGACAGGCCCAGCCTGCTGTGTTCCTAACACAAGTGTCCAAATGCCCTCATCCCCAGGGGCAAGTCAGGGGTTGAGACACAAGATGGACATCGCAGGGGAACTCTGGAGCAAACGCAGGCCTCCCTTTGGGGGAATAGCTTAATCATTTTGTCTTTTGATTTGCCCGATTCTAAAAGTCACTACAGAAAAGAAACAAAGGCACATATAGACTACTGTTGATAATTTCACATATTTCTTTCTGAGTTTTTTCCCCCTAGGAATATTTTAAAATCCTTCAGATTCCTGTATAAAAGAATTCCACATCTGTTTTCCAGTTAATGTTACGTATTATTATACAATTAATTTCCTATATCATTAGAAACCTCTCGAATGACATCATCTTTAATGACTCCATAAACACTACTTCATGTGGAAACCACTAATTTATTTAACCATTCTCCTACTCTTGGCCGTTTAGCTTGTTTACCAATTTTGAACACTGATAATCTTTGAAGCACTATGAAGTACACTTTTGAAATCCCTGACAGAAAGCAGAAGAGGGTAGTCTACAGCCTAGAGGCCCAAGTGCCTTTCCACCTACCCCCACCACCACCCAGCTGCAAAGGGCCATGACTAATTACAGGATGAATGATCAGAAAGCTGCCTCTGTGTTGCCTCTTGGCTAATAGATCCAGAATTAGCATTTTAATGGCTCAAGAGCAGAGCAGTTACTCTCACACATATGATTCCAGTCAATAAGATAGGTGATCTAAATTGTGGGGGAATCCATTTTTACTAGAACTCTATAAAATTTATAGGATGAACTACAACCTATAAATATTTTCTTCTCTCTTTTTCTCACCTTTGATCTCGACTATTTTAGTCTGGACTCTTTTAACTGCAAGGACGAGAAATTCACTCGAACTTGCTCCAGTAAAAAAAATGGGGTTATTGTAAAAAATGGGCAGCGAGGTCTCAAGGGAAACCAGGAAACACTGAATCAGATCTCAAGAAGGGCAGAACCCTGGATTTACCCACTTGCATCCTTACACACATGTGATTTTTCTTCTCTGAATCCTCACAGCTTCTTTGGGTTTCTGTCCCTAACACAATCAGCAACGGAAATAAAAAAAATGAACCACTGCACCCTGCAGCACGGAGCAGTGCCATAGCCAACCAGGCCAGACACAGTGGTCACGTGGTATAGATGGAGTTTAAAAGCAAGTAAAGCTAACTTATTGTGTTAGGACAGAGAGAGAGGGGGGAGCACACCAGAACTGGGGCTTGAACCCAGGGCCTCCTGCTCTCTTTTCCCTTTTTGGCTCAAGGCTAGTACTTTACCATTTAAGCCATGCTTTCACTTCCAACTCTTTGGATGGTTAATTAGAGACAGAGTAGTACAGACTTTTCTGCCTGGGCTGGCTTAAAACCACCATCCTCGGATCCCAGCCTTGCGGGTAGCTAGGATCACAAGTGTGAGCCACCAGTGGCCATCCATAGAATGTGGTTATGTTAAGGGGAGGAGGCCCGCAAGCGACAAGGAGAAGGCAAAGGGCACTGGTAATGTTACAGTTCTTTATCAGAGCATTCACACTGTGATTGTCTATCCAACTGTGTATTGATGGTTTGGTGTCTTTACTAGATTTATAGTATACAGCAATTTTTGAGTCTTCATTTTGTTTTGCAAAAGTAATTGCTATGCCATGTGATATATATATATATTATATATATATATATATGGAGAGAGAGAGAGAGAGAGAGAGAGAGAGCTGTATTCCCAATATTCCACATATGTTCCACAATCAACTCCTATGAACCAGAGAGGTGAAGCTATTTCCCTACAGTCACATGGTTATTCGTTAATAGTAGTTAAACAAGTTTTTCAGGACACAAAATCAAGTCTTTCTATTCTACTCTGTTGCTTCTATTAAATATCAAAGAATTGCCATAACCTCCATTCCTGGCAAGATTAATCAAATATGCCTTTCCCTCATGATTAAAAAAAAAAAAGAAAGAAATTGCAATTTAAGACATCTATTTTTAAACCATGAACTAACTTCGATGTCATGACAGCTCTCCAGTGGGCATTAGCCAACCTCAACACGCAGTTCTTTTACCTTGCGTGTGTAAGTCATTCCTGCAGAAACACCTCATCAAGAAGGCACCAAACCAAGGAGGCCCCCCTTCCACCCAGCCTCCCAGACAGCTGCTGGGCTGCTGACCTCATGTCTAACAACCCAGCCTGGCAAGGAAGCTACTCAGCTCTCACAGGTCCATTGTTGTTCTAAGGATATAGTTGGTCCAACTTAAAACAATAAAAAAGAAAAAAACTATCAACCTGTAGGGAACTAAGAAGACAAAGTCACCCACTGAATTGTACCCAGATTCTGTGTATCTCTTGAGAGTGTGGCGGGTGTCTCGTGGGAAAGAGGAACAGAAGGATGTGTCCTAGCAAGAGTCTGACGTGACAGAATTTTGAAGTTGAAAGGGACTTTCAAGTTCCACTTCTAAGAGCAGAGGATCATAAAGGCCACACTTGGAAGGCATTTTACACGGGTCCCAAGCTTTTCTCCATCCTCAATTGATCTTCCGGGCAACCAGTCCAGGTAAGCCATTGTATTATCTCCCTATTCAACGTGATGGCTTTCCCTTACAGGTCCACATTGGCTGAGTCTAAATTCCAAGTTGTTTCAGACACAGTGCTTAAAAGCACACGGCACCCGAAGGAACCACTGCTGGCTGCCATCGCTGCTTTTCCAGAAGCCTCGGAATCAAAAACAAGGTCCTAGGAAGTCCGGTGACCCAAGAGTCTGGCAAGCCCCGTGCTGAGCGTCTGGGGACGGACTGCCCAGGGGTCCGCAGCACACTGCATTCTACAGCATCCTGCGTGAGGCTGCCAGGTTGAACACTGCGGAGGGCTCGGCCTGTTGGGTTCTGCATGGCCCACGCCTTCATGACCCCGAAGTTAGGAGAGCATACGGGATCAGAATAAAGTCACAGTGCAACCTGTCTTTTTGTCCTCCGACATCTCTCTCCAGAGAGGCAATGTTGCCTCCAAGGATCCCGGTGGATGAGTCAGCGGGGCCAGCTGTGCTCTGCAACTGCCTCCCCGGAGACCACAAAGCAGCACAGCTGGAAGCCGTGTCACAGAGAAGCCACGGTGACAACAACACAAACATATCCAGGAAATGGATGCGAAGGTTCTGAGACGCTCCGGCCGCTGCATGGAGTCGTGCCGCTTGCCTCCCGGTGAGCTAGCAGGAGCCTCCGCTGAAGAGACCTCACAGTCCTGGGCCTCCAGAGCCCCGCGAGGGAATAGGCTGCCCCGATTTCTCACACCTGAAGGACGACCCAGAAGAGGCTCCATCGCCACCCCCTGGGACAAAAACCGGCCATGCGACGTTGAGAGGTCTTCGCAGAACTTAGGCTGTACGTGCATACTTCGATTCCAAATTCACCTGCTTAAACCAAGTGCTGACGGTGCACGCCTGGAATCCTAGCTACTCCAAGGGCTGAGGGCTGAGCGTCAAGGTTCAAAGTCAGCCTGAGCAGGAAAGCCATGAGACTCTTATCTCTAATCAACCACTGCAAAGCTGAAAGGGAAGCTGTGGCTCAATTGGTACAGTACTAGCCTTGAGATAAAAAGAAATCTCAGGGACAGCACCCAGGCCCTGAGTTCAAGCCCCGAGACTGGCAACACACACACAAAAAGCCCAACTGCTTTTTTCATTTGTTTTGATCTATTTGTGTTTGTTTGTTTGTTTTGTTTTTGCCAGTCGTGGGGCTTGAACTCTGGGCCTGGGCACTGTCCCTGCGCTCTTCAGCTCAAGGCTAGCACCCTACCACTTTGAGCCACAGCGCCACTTGCAGTTTTCTGGTGATTAATTGAAGATAAGAGTCTCACAGACTTTTTTTCCCTGGCTGGCTTTGAACCTTGATCCTCTGATCTCATCCTCCTGAGTAGCTAGGATAACAGGCGTGAGCCACCAGTGCCCAGGTGATCTAGTTACTTTGCGCCAATCCTGGTGCTTGAATTTAGGGCTTTGCACTCTCACTAGACTATTACACTCATGGTGGACACACTACTTCTTGTCCCATGACTCCACTTCTAGCTTTTTGATGGTTAAGTGGAGATAATAATCTCTTAGACGTTTCTGCCAGGGCTGGTTTCAAATTGTAATCTTTAGGTCTCAGCCTCCTGAATCACTAGCATTCTGGGTATGAGCCCCAGGTGCCTGGCCCAGCTGCTTTTTAGCAATGAGATTTCCTGTCTATTTTGAGCCTCAGACAAAAGCAAGCATGAAAGACTCATCTTCTGTCTACCCAGATGTGGAAGGAAATGTAGTTGCTATGAAGAACTTCCTGTTTCCAGAATTACCTTTCTTTGTCCACATGTTCTGAACACTCTCATCGGCAACTCTCTTCCTTGGGCAAATTGGAAGCCATTTGCGGCGTACTGCACAGCTTCTCAAAGCAAGCTCGCAGGGCCACTTGATGGCCATGGCTGGCTGGCTGGAGGCAGCTGCGGGCTGTAAGCCAGACCTCCAAGTCGTCACTCATTGCCTTTTCCTCCCTGAGTTTCCTGCAGGTCTGCTGAATGCTCAGCTCCTCAATGCAGCCTGGGTGCACCCCAGCTCCGTGGAAGGGCCTCCCCTGAACCAGCATGCCTGCCTAGAGACAAGGAGGTCGGCTAGGCTGGCTTTTAGAGGGACCATCCTGTAAAACTTGGGTTCCACCTTTTCACAAGACTTTCTCTCAAGCACCATGACTGAGGGCGGGAGATGCCCCTGCCCGCTCTGCTTCCATGGCGTAAAGGAGAAAGACTACCTAAGCCTGGGAAAGAGACCGCCGTGGGCTAGAGCCTCGTGCAGAACAGCGGACACTCAGGCCTCCATCCAGAGTGCACATTGACACACATGGACTGTAGACAGACGCTGCATCCAAAACTTGAGGTCACCACGGATCCACCCCAGAGCAAAAGCTGGAACTACCACATGCTTACATCCCAGGCCCAGCGCCACTTCCTTACATGGGGACTGCATGCAACTGTATCTGACACACGATCACATCAGCCACAAGATAAACGCACCATCACTGTGGAAGAGCCTGTGGCCAACCGCTCTTAGCAAGGACAGCAACATCCCCCACAGCCATCTGCAAATTCAGTGAGTGGGGTTTGGGTTGTCGTTGTACCTGAGAGATGCTACTGGACTTTAGAAGACAGGAGCCAAGGATGCTGAGCTTCCACCACTGCGGGAAATGACTGCACAAAGACTGGCCTTGCCTAAAAGTGCCAGCGGTGTCCTTGTTTGCCTACCATCTTTCATTCAGTGTAGTTCTTAGCCCGGTGTGGCAATTGTGAATACATTTGAGGTCCTTCCCTCATAGAGTTGTTACAAAGACTCAGTGAGACTCTACATATACAGTTTTGTACTCAGTTGGATGTCGTGATTTCTACTATTTGAGAAGTATGAATGTTTGCCCAGGAATCTGGATGGAAATTTCTCAGGAGCAGACACCATGTGGTAAAGTGGCATGAATACTGAGATTGAAAACCAGCAATGAGTAAATAAAATAAAACTGAACTTCAGAGCTAGACGTATAGCTCAGCGACAGAGCCAATGCTCAGCATACGTGAGTCCCTGGACTCAGTACCCAGCACCCTCTCTGACCTCGAAAACAAATAAGCGAGAACATTGAGCTTCCCATCCTAGATCATCGTTTCTACCCCTGAGCTCAGCTGACCTTGCTGGGCCCCCTCTCTTCCCACATGGAAACAGGATCACTAACGGCGAGCCCTTCACAGGCAGCTGTGAGTGTAGGAAGTGCAGAGGGTTGACAGCCGTGCCCAGTGCCCCAAATACAGAGCATTCATCAAACGTTTGTCCGCAGAGGCGGAGCCACCCACAGCAAGAATACCGCACCCATATGTTTGTGTGTCTCCTTCATTTAGGATGACATCATTTCCTCTGTGATTAAAAGTAATCAACCCAATAACCTATTCAAAGCTGCTCAACCTCACTAATAATAAAAGATGCAAATTAAAATATCAAGGGACCATGTTTCACATAACACTGGCAAAGATTCAAAAGGCGGAGGATGCTCAGTATTGATTAGGGAAATGGGCTTCTTCATACACACTGTGGGTGGGAATATTAATTGGTACAATATTTCTAGATGACAGGATGGCAAGATATACCAAAAATATATGTGTACACGCTTACGCTTATGTGTGTCTATATACCTGTACATGCATGTGTTCATATCTACATATACAAGTACATACGCACACATATATGAGAAACAATTAAGGCTTATGAAAACAAAACTGTACCAAATGTTTATTAAAGCATTCTTTATGACGAATAAAAATTGAAAATAGTTTAAAAGTTCTTCAGTTAGAGATTGAGTGAATAAATCATGGCATCTCTGTATAGGGGATACACAGTCATTACAAGATATTAAGCGAGAGTTAAATATGGTCTCATAGAAAAACACTGGCTAAATTATTGCATAATAAATAGTAAATTACTGAACAGTCCTATGGCATGCTCCTATTTAGGAGCAAATTTTAAAAACAACAAATATTTTATTGATACATTCCAAAAATGTGAAAAAATATACATCAATCAGATTCTTAAGTCCCCATAGTTATTTCTGGAAAAAAGGAAGGAGTTGAAAAGAGAAGAGATTTTTCACTTCATACATTAGAGATACATTCTAGCCAAATGTCAAATGGCCAAGTGTTAAAAATTCAGTGAGGAGGAAGCCAAAGCCTATGCAGAATTTTAAACAAAAACTGGGCTGGGGTGTAGCTCAGTGGCAAGTTGCTTGTCTACCAACTGCAAGGTCCTGGGTTTGATATCCAGTACCAAAGAAAAGAAAAGACACCCCCCCCAAAAAAAATATATATATATAGCTTAAAAATGTACTATGACCAATTTATGTTAAAACAACACTGAAATTTTAAGGACTGGCATAGGGTTCTGGGACAGCTTCTATGGACTGTATTCTACGTTCCCTATGCTACCTACCTACTGGCACAACAAGATGTGGCGGCCTTCGTTCAGGGCAGTCAAGGAGCAGGACATTTCGTGAGAAGCCCTCTTCTCTCTGCGTCTTCCTCCTTCGCTTGTCCTGTGAGCCTGCATCAAGGAACATGATTTTGGAGGTTGCACGTGTTTCCCACATGCTTCCTCTATTTGAAACCTGAAGACAGCAAAGTTGTCTTAGTCTTTTTCTCCTCCCCCATAGATGTGGAAGATGCTGAGACAAGACTCAATCTTGAACGATCCCTGGCCTGAGGAGAATTAAATATTTGAAAATTAAAAACAGTTCAAAAGGGTTTTCTTTAACACCATTGATTATCAAAAAAAAAAATGTTTTAAAAAATGACTTTTAATGGCACAATCTAATCTACTTTATAGCTTGCTTTTGTTTTTTAGGTTTTTGTAATATTTTTGGTTCCCAGACAGGATACACTGATACAATGTTTTCCTTCAGGTGTTCAAGCTAGCATAATCTCCTATCATGAACATGGCAGTCAGCTTTCCTTCTGTTTGATTAATTAGTTGAAAGTCCACAACTATTTTCAAGCACAAAATTTACAATTTTCACACTCATAGACCTCCAGTTTTGCAGTAGTAAGTGTAATTATTTTTTTTTAATTTTCAGTGGTAGTAGGGTTTGAACTCAGGACCTCTTGCTTGCTAGACAGATGTTCTATCACCTGAGCCATGCTTCCAGCTCTGTAGATGAACATTTTAACTTGAACTGACTGGTGGAAATTCAGCACCAAAGGACTCATTCCAAGTTTCACCTAGAAGCTTGCTCCACTCCAGCATGAATGCCTAGCTGTTATTAAATCTGAGTGTCGTGCCTTGTTCAGATTACTGCTGCTGTTATGATGGTTAGATATGGTGCCAACACATGATGGTTGATCACACACAAGTTCGTGGATGCCAGCCATGGCAAATGCTGGCATCGACTTCACAATCTTCCAAACCCAAAGTTGAAGCCAGGTAGTGTATTGAGGGCCAAAACCAAGGTCAAGGTTGACCTTTAGTATGTCCCTATCTCACTCTTGTCTACACTGAGGTTTTTTTTTAATGAGAAACATGTTTCTTTTATTATATTAAACAGATATTCCCTTGGTGGGGGGTTGTGCACGCACACGCACACGCACAAGTGTGAAACTAGGTCTTCTTCTGTAATCCAGGCTGGCCTCTTAAGTGCTGGCATTACAGATAGGCATCACAATGGCATAAGAAGATATTTTTATTAAAATCACAGATTTTTAAAAATTAGGACCTCTTATAGTTTAGATCCTAAGTGCCCTCCAAAAGCCCACGTGCCCAAGAAGGCTCTCCAGCTGATGGCACTGTTGGGAAGTGGTGAGTTCAGCAGGCGACTTAGCTGGAAGAAGCCGGGCTATACCGGACATGCCCTTGAAGAGATCTGGGGCGCTTCCCCCCTGCCCCCCGCAGCTTCCTGACCACTCAGTATGATCAGCTTTGCTCTGCCACACACTCCCCCCCACCACCCCATGATGCGTGGCCTTACCTTGGTCCCAAAGCATTAAACCCAAATGACCATGGACCAAAACCTCTGAAACCGCGAGCCCAAACAAGCCTTTCCTCCTTTTAAGTTAATTGCCTCATCCCGTCTGTCACAGCAATGGAAAGCCAACTAACAAAGTACTCAACCCTAAGGGGGCGGCGGGGGGCAGCACCAGCAGCTCAGGCTCCTCAGCCCAGCCACATCGGAGGCTGGAGGCTGAGTTCCTGACGATGGTGCTTCCAGACCAGTCTGGGCAAAAATGGTGTGACTCCCATCTCACAGAAAAAGCTAGACACACTGGTACACACCTGTTATCCTACTATGACTGCGGGTATAAATAGGTGGATCAAGGTCCAGGCTGGCCCGAGAGAAAGCAAGCCCCAATCTCAAAAATAACCAGAGCAGGGGCTGGGGATATAGCCTAGTGGCAAGAGTGCCTGCCTCGTATACACGAGGCCCTAGGTTCGATTCCCCAGCACCACATATACAGAAAACGGCCAGAAGTGGCGCTGTGGCTCAAGTGGCAGAGTGCTAGCCTTGAGCAAAAAGAAGCCAGAGACAGTGCTCAGGCCCTGAGTCCAAGGCCCAGAACTGGCCAAAATAAATAAATAAATAACCAGAGCAAAAGAGCAGTAGAGTCCCTGCCTAGCACATATGAGGCCCTGAGTTCAAACCCCATAACTTCCAGAGAGAGAGGGAGAGAGAACGAGAGGGGGGGAGAGAGAGAGAAAGAGAGAGAGAGAGAGAGAGAGAGAGAGAGAGAGAGCGGACTGGGAACATTAGATTGGCTCTCCAAAGACTTTCCAATCTTCTTGAATAGTGCTTTTGCTTGATTATGGAGTGACTGTGATCAGCAAGTTTCAGGCCTCGCCATATCCCCAGAGGTACTGAGTCAGCTGTGTCCCTGCCCCACGTCGCTCCAAACATACTGCAACATCTCCCAAAGGCAGCTGGCGGCACCACCACCTGACTACATCAGCCCCTGCACAAAGCTTTCTATGATTTCTTTTGCTAAAACCTCACCCCTTGAGGGTGAGGTTCAACATCTCCCAATATAGGGCTTCAACCCATATTTATAGTCTTCTTTCTAGACACACACCCCCCTCAAACCATGCTCCTGGTGTCTTGGACTTTGTCCGTTTCATTCCTTCCACCCGCAGCACCTTGCTGGTGAACTTGCACTTGGAATTCCTGCTGTAGAGTCCTGATGGCCCTTCTCTACCACGCTTAGCTTTCTCACTCAAGGCTGCTGTTTTACCACTTGGCCACACTTCCGCTTTTAGCCTTTGGCTGGTTAACTGGAGATAAAAGTCTCTTGGATTTGTCTGCCCAGCCTGGCTTTGAACCATGATCCTCAGATCTCAGCTTCCTGAGAGTAGCTAGGATCACAGGCGTGGGCCATCTGTGCCCAGTTCATTGTCCTTCTGCCAGTACACAGAGTGACGCTGTCACTCATCTTCCAGTTCTTAAAAACAGAAGCCACATCACCACATACTCATCATCCTCACCAATCCCCAGACTACTGAGCAGGTCTAGAAACATCTCCTCTCAACAAGTAGAAGCTCAGCAAATATCAATTATACACAATTAGTTCCAAACTTCTGGGTTCCTTTCATACCTGCCCTTGATATTAATGCAATGTTCAGACGAGGTCATAAAGCCAGAGCTGGTCTTGCACAGACTGTTGATTTTCTTACCTCATTCTCTGGAGAACTCAAGTTTGCAGGAGACCAAGACCTCTCTGGGGTGCAGAAAGGGCAGGACCTTGTTTCCCACCATGCTCTAGATGGTAAGTCCTTTATATCCCTTCATCCAGGTTCTGAAGAGAACTACAGCGTTTATACCACCGGGAAGTATTAAAGAGCACAGCATCAGGACAGGACACCGCCTGCAGTGAGCAGGTCCGGTCTCTGAAAGCCACCAGAAAGTGCAAATGTCACAAGATCGAAATGGAACTGGCGCTCCCTCTGATTTCCTGGGGCGAGCTTGGGCCTCGGTCTTCGCGCTTGTGCAGCAAGGCAGCAGGGACTGCCCTCTGTGCGTGACCACTGGAGGGGCAGGACGGGGGCTGAGGTGTCGCAAACACCGAGCTGGCCAACTGCACTGATCTTTAGAAGCACAGCTTGGTGGTTTTGACTTGTAGGTCCTCTGCGTTGCTTCTCATTCAGACCCAGACATGGGGCTTTTCCAGCTCCTGCAGGCTTCTCCCATGACACTCCCTCAACAGCCCCACAGGTCCATGCTGCCCCTCCTTAGACCTCCCTGCATCCCACTCTGTGTGTTCCCTGCATCTGGTGCTTGCACTGGGCTTAACATCTGGAGCTTCCTGCATGCTACTGCAGGTTCCATGTAGTCAATGAAACAGTAGAGCAAAATAGTAGCAAAGGAAAGCATTGAGAAAGCATAAAAGACAAAACTATATTTTTTAAAAAGTGTCATGTAATTAGCTGATTCTCGGGCATCTGTGGACTTACAAGCTCCTTGAGAGTAAAAAATCAGATTTAGGCACTGGCTTTTTTTTCCCCCCCATGGGGCTTGAACTCCGGGCCTAGGTGCTGTCTCTGAGCCTTTGCGCTGAAGGCTAGCACTCGACCACTGCCCACTTGGAGCCACAGCGCCACTTCTGTTTTCTGGTGGTTCTCTGGAGTTTCACAGACTTTCCTGCCTGGGCTGGCTCCCCGCTGTGATCCTCAGCTCTCAGCCTCTGGAGTAGCCAGGGTTACAGGCGTGACCACCCAGCAGCACCGGCCTCGTTCTAATCCTTAACTACGATGCTTCCTACCTCACTGCCTAGAAGGCTGAGATGCAGAGAACTGCAGTCTAACACCAGCAGGGACATACAGTCTGAAAGCCTCCAGCTCCAAATAAGTAGCAAAAAAAGCAGGGTTGGAGGAGTGACTCAGGTGGTAGAGCACCAGCGGAATAAGCAAAGCAAGCAAACAACAAGGCTCTGAGTTCAAACCCCAGTACCACTAAAAACAAACCCTCAAATCCAAATAGTATTAATTAAATTAATAACACCCACATCAAATAACGAGCTTTTTCTGCACACCTGTTTGGCTTTTTGCTCTTTTTTCCTTTTTACCCACAGCGCGCTTGGCCTCCCCCTTCCTTCCCCGCTGACCTCTGCCCTCCGTCTCACCTCCTGCTGCACCCACGAGGTCTGCCTCCTCCTCCAGAGACTGGAGTGAGTCACAGGGTGGAGAGAAGGGGAGGAAGGGAGCAGGGCTGAATGTCTCAAAGGCCTAGACAGAAAACTGTCAGGAAGGATGGTTCCCAGGCGAGGAAAAGAGCTGCCTGCATCATGCCTAAACCCAGGGGTCAGGCAGGAGGCGGTGGCCAGCCCTGGGGGCAGCGCCCCGGACCGGACACTGAGAGCAGGGAGCCCACGGGTCCCGCCTGACCCCCTTGACCTTCCCCACCCGCTTTGAGTTCACTGTGGCCAAGTTATAGCTCACCCCAGCTGTCGGGGCCCACTGTCACTCCAGCTGCTCCTGAGCAATGGATTCCTGTTGCCAAGATATGGATTTGGTTTTAATAACAGTTAGTACAAACACTGTAAATTTACTGCTGCGAGAGAGAGTTTTTGAAAACGTCCACTCTGGCTATAATTTTTCAGCCTCGCCAGCTGTTTGTGCTCAGTTCATACCTGACACGGTGCTTTGAAATAGCAATCACTGTATTTATAAGAAGGCAAGGACTCATAAATATGTCACAAGTGGAATATACAACGCCATATTTCACCATTTTCTATTTTAAAATTGTGAGTTATGGCTGCAGAAATGCACGCCCATTAAAGGTGATATGATGTATTTTCTGCCCTGTTCAGGAGTCCATCCATCATGGAGACAATAAAGAAAACCGCACTTACTTTTTTCCTGTCGTCTGTAATTTATGATCCCCAAAAAGCTGTAACCTTTTGGCAGGCTTTGCAGAAACCACTGCACTGTTAGCAACTAAATAACCTTTTATAAGGTTTTAAATGTGTTGCTACAGTCTCCATGCACTTGCTGTATTGATCCAGAGATCTTGGCTGGGGTGGGGAGGGGAGAGAAAGGGAGGAGGAGGAATGGAAGAAGATCTATAACAAGATCGATAACAGCATATAGATTGTTGAAAGATGCTTCTAATGATTTTTGCCAGCCGTCATCTTTCAGCACGCCACACCCTATCTCTTAGGCTCAGTCTTGGCTCAAAATTGATTGACCTTGCTTTCCAGCTACTTCCCTCTCCCCTGCTCGCCATCCGAGGGGAAGCAGAGAATCTATCGGCCGCCACAGGCTATCCACAGAAAAGCTCAGAAAAACCACACCGCTGGAAGACACGCCTGAGACCATCGCTGCGGAGATGAAGAAACTGAGGCCAAGCACTCCGCAGTGAGCAGCCCAAGGTCAAATGACAACTTAGGGTCCCCGCAGGCATCTGGAGGCCTGGTTTTCCATCCCCCATGTTTCCGACTCTAGTCACCCCATTGCTCTGGTTTGTCCCAGGAAAAGGGGGATTTAGTTGGAACACGGGAAGTCTTTCTGATGAGCTTTGCAGACGCAATAAAACTGCCTGGCAGTGAAATACAGTAGGAAGATAATGAATTTGGGGGTGCAAATGAAGGGAACCAAATCCTGCCTCTCCATCTTGCTGCCCTGGGCAGGTAAGGCATCTCTCTGAGGCCCTGTTCCTGCCCTTTAAGATGCCAGTGATCATCGAGCTAATAGGATGGGGGAAGATTAGCTCTGTGCCACAAGCCAACAGGAACAAACGGCGCATGTGCAGGATGGATCCTCGGGAGATATGACCGGCTGTGGTCGTCCCCAGCATTTCTGGCTTCTCTCTCCTTTCCCTTTGCCCCTACCTTGTCCCCTAGGACCATGGCTAGGGACTCTCCACAAAGTGCCATTTTCTGGGGAGAGGAGGCCCCGATCTTTGGTGCAGAGGTACTGCCTGGCTGTAGCGACGAAAACCACTGCGGAGAAGGTGATTTTTTTTTCTTTTTCCTTTCTAAGCAGAAGCTGAGCCAAGCTCCCGGGGTGGAGACACCAAGCCAAGGCCGAGGCCGCTCCCTCTGGAGGTGCCCACGGGAAGCCGTGTGTAATCCAGCTGGATCTCAGGAGTTGTAATTTGCAGTTAAAAAAAAAAAAAAAAAGTTCTGATGAAGCAATCAGACTCCAGCCCAGAGAATGTGTCTCAGCAGATCCCGTGGTGAAGGGATACTGCTACAAGACAGCCCTAAGCTCTCAAATCACAACTGGGGTACTGGGGCAGGGTGGGGGGAGGGCACCAAACAGCAGCCTGCAAACAAAGCTAGCCACAGTCTTCAATGGTAAATAAAGTTGAAGACGGCCATGTTCACTAAGCCAGGTATTCCGTGAGGCTGCTTGCGGGCTGAGTCAGCACCGCTGAGTGGTTCCAACACAGAACCCAGACCAGCCAAGCCGAAAATACATGTGATCATGCCCTTCACCAAACCATCGCCAGCCACTGTTCCTAGCTCTAGCAGCAGTGGAACAGAGGCCTCTCAGGAGAAGGCAAGCCATGGAGATAGTGGCCCAGTGAATGTGAGCATGGGGAAATCAACCAGATATCCTGTGAAATGGTGATTCACCAAGAATCACCAGGCTAGGGGACCCAAAAGCCCAGCTGCAACCACTGTTCCTTCTTGACATGACTTGATTGTGTGTGTGTGTGTGTGTGTCTGTGTGCCTGTGTGTGTGTGTGTGTGTATGTGTATGTGTGCCTACCTATACTGGGGCTTGAAGTCAGGGCCTGGGCACTGGCCTTTAGCTCCTTAGCCCAAGGCTGTTGCTCTCAACCTCTTAAACCATGCCTCCACACCTGGCTTTTTGGTGATTAATTGGAGTCTCACAGACTTTCCTGCCTGGGCTGGCTTTGAACTTTGATCATCAGCTCTCAGCTGCCTGCCTGTCTTGGAGTACAGATGTGAGCCACTGACACCCAGCCACATCCTGACATGAGAGAACCCCATATTTTCTGCAGAGCTACTCCTTCTTCCTGCCAAAAAGCCAAAGAGAAGTCAATGAGATCCAAAGGAGGGAGAGAAGAAGGAAGGGAGGGAGGGAGGGAGGGAAGGAGGGAGGGAGGGAGGGAGGGAGGGAGGGAGGGGGAGGGGGAGGGAAGGAGGGAGGGAAGGAAGGAAGGAAGGAAGGAAGGAAGGAAGGAAGGAAGGAAGGAAGGAAGGAAGGAAGGTTGGTTTCTTAAGGACCACCAAGTGCCCCTGGACTGCTACACCTACATCAGGCCATGGAGACATGCCTCTAGGCACAGACAGGCTGCCCAGTACCCAGCAGGCAGCCCCAGTTCCCAGGTCCTCTGCCTCTCTGGGGAGCCATCCCCAGAATCACAGAAGGTCCCACCCCCTCACTAGTTTGGCTCCCAAACGGGGTGTGTGTGTGTGTGTGTGTGTGTGTGTGTGTGTGTGTGTGTGTGTGTGTGTACAGGGACAGGTAGGAGGAGTCAGCCCCTCTGCGCTGATGTCACTTTCTCCCTCTCCTTTCCTGTGTTCTTCCGGAGCACCCTGCCACCAAATCATTATTAACATTATAAATAAAAAGAGAAGCAAGTTATTAAATGTAAAATATGCAAAGTTCCTCCCAGAACTCGCCGGGCAGTTCATAAATGTGACGGCTTAATTTTGCTGCTGATTCAGGCAGCTGATGAAATGTCTCCAGCTCTTGGGCTAATTGAAGTTGTTAACCAAGTCAGGGAGGGAGATGAAGATGATGGGTGACTTCTCTTCCGACTACAGGCTCAGCCCTGCAGCCAGGACCAGCGAGGACTCCACGGCCCCCACCCTGTCACTGCAACTCCCCACCCCAGGGCCCGGCGGCGTAGGCCCTGGGGGAACCTCATCACTGTACTCAGCCAAGCACCGAGCCTCCCTCCAACTGGAGTCTTGGGGCGGGGGGGGGGTGACCAACCCTCAAAGGCTGGTGGGGGGTGGTACAGGTTTCGAGTTGGGTCCAGTAGGAGGAGTTAGGCCATGGGAAACATTCTGGAAGCTCCTTTGCTTCCGGGCTGCCATGAGGTGAGCCGCTTGCTCCGCAGTGTGCTCCCATCTTGCTGTTCCACTTCATCACAGGTCCAGAGCACCCAGGGAACCCCTGCACAGGCTGAGACCACCAACACTGTGGGACAAAATAAACCTCATCTCCTTTTCAGTTGATGCTCTAAAGTATTGTCATACACAAAACTGGCCAACACATCTAGAGGAAAACACTTTCAGAGATTAGATTTGGGGCTACAAGGGGTTGATATTAGGGTGATTGAAAGGATTCTGGCTCTCAGAAACTTGGGCTGAGTAGAAATGACCCAAACGTCTATCAGTAAACGAATGACAAATACATTAGGGCAGATATCTGTAATCAGTGGGGTATTATTCAGGCATGAAAAGGAATGGCATCCTAACCTTGAACACGTGATGCTAAGTAAAAGCCAGGCATGAATGGTCACATGATTCTACATCTATGAAATATCCAGAACAGGTAAGTCTACAGAGACAGAAAGTAGATGCGTGGTTGACAAGGCTGAAGGAAGAATGGATGCTTAATGGCTGTAGAGCTTTTATTTAAGAAGGTGAAGATGTTTTTGGAGCTAAGTAGATGTGCTGGCTGTACAATACTGTGATGACTAAATCTGCTGAACTGTTTGTTTGAGAATACTTCATTTTTGGCCAGGCACGGATAGCTCATGCCTATAATCCTAGCCACTCAACACGCTGAGATCTGAGGATTGAGGTTCAAAGCCAGCCTGGGCAGAAAAGTCCCTGTGAGACTCTTATCTACAATTATCCACTCAAAAACCAGAAGTGAGGCTGTGGCTCAAAGTGGTAGAGCACTAGCCTTGTGAAAAATTGCTCAGGGACAGCACCCAGGAGCAGATGGTCCAACTCCACAACTGATTTTTTTTTAAGTACCTAATTTTGTTTTTTATTTCATCACAATTGGAAATAAAAACTACTTGGCAAAGAAAAACTTTGACCAAGTTTTATTTGATGCCTCTCCCCCTGTGAAGTTAAGCTTCTGTTCATGCATTTCGGACTTGTCTGCCAGGAAGCATAGTCGTGACCCAGCTCTGGACCTGCTCACCTGCTTTCCACCTCTTCAACCAAAACAAAGGGCTGCCAGCGTGTGTCTCAAAGGGGCAAGGGAGGGCAACACATGGAGCAAAGTGAGCCTCGGGATACAGATCAGTGTAACAGAAAGAAAACAGGAAACTCTGAAGTCAAAGGAGCTCTATTAAAGTCCTAGTTCTGCCCATTAGGGGGGTTATTTTGAGTAAACCCACTAAACTCTCCAATTCCCACTTTCCTCGTCTGAAACAGTAATGATTATAGTAGCCTGATCTTCACAGATGTATCCTAAGCATCAGATGAGACACTGTCTTCCCATTATATAAGTCAGCTTTCTGTAACCCAAACAAATGGCTGAGATAGTCATCTTATAAACAGAAAAGGTTTTAGGATTCACTTGTGTGCGCGCATGTGCGTGCACAGAAGCTTGAACTTAGGGCCTTGTGCTCTTGTTTGACTTTTTCACGTATGCTGGCACTCTATTATTTGAGCCACTTCTCCAGTCCAGCTATTTACTGGTTAGATATGGAGCCTCACAATCCTTAAATTTCAGCCTCCTGAGTAGCTAGGATCGCAAGCATGATCCATAGGCAATCAGCCAAAACAATCTGACTCATGCTTTGAGAGTTCCTAGTCTACAGTTAATTGGTCCATTGCTTTGCAAGGCAGCCCCTCCTGGATGAAAGAGAGACTAGGAAAGGTGTGTACCCTCAGTGACCTAAAGGCCTCCCACTAGGCTCCGCCCCTTAAAGGTGCCATCACCCCTTAAGATCACCAAGGTGGGGACCAAATTCTGAATCCAGGAGCTTTTGGGTGATATTTGGGGTTTCTTTTGTTTGTTTTTTGCCAGTCCTAGGATTTGAACTCAGGGCATGGGCACCATCCCTGGGCTTCTTTTTGCTCAAGGCTAGCACTCTATCATTTGAGCCACAGCGCCACTTCTGACTTTTTTTTTTTTCTGTTTATATGGTACTGAGGAATCGCACCCAAAGCTTCAAGCAAGCACTCTACCACTAAGCCACATTCCCAGCCCTGGGGGATATTTAAGATCCACACGATAGCAGTCATTTTTAGAAACACTTAAACCCATTGGTCAATAAGCATGGATTAAGGAACTACTAAATTCCTAGTGGTGTTGTTGATACAGGGAGCAGGGGTCTTAGGCATCGGGAGGGGTAGAGAGTGGGAATAAGGGAGGTTCTGTGTCTTTCCTAGGAAAGACAAAACCTGCACACACACACAGCACCAGGAACGAAGCCCAGAAACTCCCCTGTTCTCTGGGGTGACGGAGAACAGGCTGAGAGCTGCAAACAAACACAGAGTTGGAGCCCTGTGTTCTAGCCTGGTTCAGCCAAGGCTTGGCGGCTTGGGGGAGGGGTCACTTAACTATTTCAGCTTTGTTTGCCTTATTTTTTAATGAAGAGTTAGATTAAAAGTCCTCAAAGATCTTTCTAGCATTAAAGGTCTGATAATTAAGCAATATTAAAAAGGCAAAACCAGAAAACTATTTTTAGCAAACAAGTCAGAAGACACTTGGTCTTAATATATAAAGGGGCATTTCAAAATCAATAGCTACCTTTTTAAAAGGAAAGATACAGCAAAGACCACAGAATTTTAGCTGTGTGTGAGGTGCATGCCTGAATTTCTGCACTCAGGAGACTCAGGCAGAAGGAGTATGAGTTCAAGGTCAGCCTGGGATGCAAAGTTAAGATCCTATCTCAAACAAAGTATATAGAATTTTATACATGGGTGTTTTTTTTTCCATAGACTGCATTGTTTCTTTTCAAATTATAAACAGTTTAAACCTAAAGTAGAAAGAATAGTTTTAATTTTACTCGTGGTATAGTCATGTTATACAGGGATATGTAATCATAGTTTTCATAATATTAATGATAGAAGAAAATATTCATAATAAAAGAGTGAAAATATGAAACAAAATCTCTCAGGATCTCAGTTTTGTTTTTGTTTTCTGAGACAAGGTCTTACTATGTATCCCAGCCTGCCCAAAAAGGAAAGAAGGGAGGGAGGGAGGCCAGAAGAAAAAAAAAATCACAGAAATACAAAAAAATAAAGAATTCAGGGAAGTGAAATCAGGATGATCAAGAGTTCAAGACACAGGGCTGGGGATATGGCCTAGTGGCAAGAGTGCTTGCCTCGTATACATGAGGCCCTCCCTGGGTTCGATTCCCCAGCACCACATATACAGAAAACGGCCAGAAGTGGCGCTGTGGCTCAAGTGGCAGAGTGCTAGCCTTGAGCAAAAGGAAGCCAGGGACAGTGCTCAGGCCCTGAGTCCAAGCCCCAGGACTGGCCAAAAAAAAGAGTTCAAGACACACGGGGCCACACAGGATGCTATTCTGAGCAGTGTGGAATGTCCCTCCCTCTTGCCGGAACCAACGCCCCCACTGTCCATGCTACCTGCCCATTGGTCACTTAGGAGATGCCCTGGTTATTAAATCATCTGCTACAGTGTCTGGGGGCTTCTGCATAGGATCAGATAGAACAGAGGCTTCACTCATCTACTGAGGGCCTTGGAACATCTTTCCTGTGGGTAAGGAGGCCAAGCATAAAACTAGAAAGCGGGTGGGGACAGAAGAAGAAGCTGACCATCTTGCTGGTACAAGAAGCAGGAGGAGACACATGGGAGCAAGAACAAGGCCACAGAAAAGGAATAATAAGGACTAGGAAGCTAGAGAGAGGGAGAGAGAGAGAGAGCAGACTGGAGAATTCATATTACCCCCAAACTCCCCCCTTCCCCATCAAGAGCTTCCACACCCGAGTTCACAAGAAAGGAAGCCAGGAAGCCACACCTGAGCCAATCGGAGGCTGAAGTCTAGGTGACAGAGCCCAAAACGCTTTCCCTGTGCCCAGTGTCTTAGTCCTTCATCCCCAAGTCAGCAGGAATGGCATAGCCAACTCCATCAGGGAACTGACTTTAACCTTGAGGAGAAGTGGCCCTAAAATGGGAACTGTGACCCTATACTTTCATTGCTTTGGCTCCTTGATTGTAAAACAGGTTCCAATTGCTGGTGGGTGGTGGCCCCTCCCCAGGGAGGGTCTCTCCCTCCAGACACCACAAAGAGATCTGGCCCATCTAGTCTCAGAAGCACCAGCTTCTTGCTTCTCGTTGTTGCGGCTCTGGTCTGGAAGGCATTATACGAACACGGGCAAATGTAAATTAATGTGCAGTCATCACATTTAGCTTCCCGGCAAGGTAAGAGAATGTTGACATGAGCCTGAAAGTCAGGCGAGGCTCTGCATTATGTGGTGTGACTTGAGGTGTTGACGCGTTGGCCTGGCCTTCCAACCTTCAGGAAGAAAGCAGGTGATTGAGCACAGCACTCCCGCCTTCCCAGAACACCGGAAGAGACGGCGGAGAGAGGTCCACGCGGGGCAGATCGTGTGACAGCATCCCTCCCCGGGGCACAGGCAGGATGCTTCCAGAACTTTCCATGAGACCCAGCCCTGACCTCCAAAGAAACATCAGATAGAGAAGCAGCTACAAGGTCTGACTGGACCAGTGCCACCTCCCAAACCTTCCCTGGCCATGTCGGTTACACCCTCACCTCCCCGTCCCATTCCACAGCTACCCAGGAGACACCAGGAAATCCCCCTGGCGTCCGGCCTGGCGATGGACTCATTCCTCTTGGTAGCTGACCATCGAAGGCTAGCGCTGTGATTGGGATCACTCCTGTCCATCCCTCTCTATCTCTGCCATGAATCTTTTTCTATTGCATTTCTTTGGTTGTTTGCTCATTTTTGGTAATACTGGGGTTTGAACTTGAGGCTTTATACTTGCTAGGCAGACATTCTACCATTTGAGCCATGTCCCCAGCCCTTTCTACGTGTGTTATTTTTACAGTCATGTAACACCACACCTGTTAGTTTGTGGAGATCGAGTCTTGCTAGCATTTTTCTCAGGCTGAATGAAGCCACAATGCTCCTATCATCACTTCCTAAGTAGCTGGGATTATAGTCATATACCACCATACCCAGCTTCTCTTATGATTCTTGTTCAACCTTACCTGACATATACTCTCCTTTAAATTACTCATATCTCTCCCCAACTTCCTACAACTGTAGAATCCAAATTGTTGACTAAATAAATAAAATATCTTTAAAAAAAAAACACTTTTATACAGCAATGGTATTCCTTGGACAGTATGTTGAAAATGAACTTTGCAACTTGTGGGTGGGAATGGGAGAGAGAAACTGGGAGAGATGACATTGCCAAAAAAGAAATGTACTCTTCACCTGACTTCTGTAACTGTAACCCTTCTGTATAGCACCTCTACAATAGTAATAATAAAACTTGAAGTCCTTTCTGTGACCCAGCTTCTGACAACCTCTCCAGATCCCTCTCCCTTCATTCTCCTCTTTTGATACCCAATTTACAAGAATTCTAAAACATATATAATGTCCTCCCCCACCGAGCCCTGCGCCGCCTCTGTCCACCCTTGTGCCGGCCCCTCCCCCTGGAATTTCTGGCTGTCCAGCTGGGCACCTGCCGGGATCCTTAAACCTAGTCAGCGCTAGCCCCGCCCCTCCTATGCCAGGCCCGGCCTTCAGACGGGCTACCTCTGCTCTCAGGCCTGGGTTGTCACCATTAATACCTTGCCACCCTGGTTCTAAACCTGTAGAATACAGAGTCCTCTCTTCATCTCCAACTCCAGGCACAGTGCGAGATTTGATAATATTTACAGAACACCTGAAATGGCTTTTTGTATAAGAGGCTATAGTTGACCGAGCAAGTACTTCCCCAAATACAGTCCTGCCCTGGGACCTGTCACAAGTTCCAGGGCACAGCAAAGGCTCTAGGTCTGTGGGGGGGACCATGGCTGAGGACCAGGAGATGGGGACACACTCCAGACTACGCAGGTGGGATCAGTCTATGATGGGGAACTCCGAAGTGGAGAAGCCCCAGCTGTGGTCTTGAACAGACAACAATGAAAGACAAGTCAAAGAAACATGCTGTGACTGGCTGAATTACTATTCCTAGCCATTACTACTACTAGCCCAGGAATGCAGGCAGCCTCGGAAGCTGAAGAGGCAAGGAGGTGGATTCTCGCCCGCAGCCCACAGAAGAACCAGCTCTAAGGCCCCTTGGTTTGGCCAGGAGACCCATGTTGGGCCTGTGGCCTATGGAATCCTAAAATAACACATTTCTATTAAGCTACGTGCTCAGTTGTAATTTGTTTCAACAGCAATAGAAAAGCTAATACCAAAAAAGGAATGGGGGGGGCATTATATAAAAACAAAGTGCCAGTATTGTCAAGCACATAGGTAAGAGGCCGGTGGGGGGGGGGGGTTAGTCATGGGACATGCCTATGGTCCCAGCTACTGGGGAGGCAGAGGAAAAGGACCTCAGTCTGAGGCAAGCAGGGCAAAAGAACAAGACCCTATCGGAAAAACAAGCTATAAGTAAAGGCTCAGGTGATGGAGTGCCTAGAGGTGCCTCCTTAATCCCTGCCTAAGTGCTGAACTTGAGAACAAGCAGAGGTTGCCCTGGGCCCTGGCAAGCAGGTCCAGGGTCCAAGTCCAGTTGTCTGACAATATTCAGAAGAAAAAGGAGGAAATTCGCAGAGTTCCTGAGAAAGTGGGATTAAGGAGTTTGGGGGGAGGGGGGAGCAGAGGAGACTCAAGGTTAGGCCTACACTATTTGAGCAATAGGTGATAACTAGCTTTGACATGTTGGCCACAGGTCTGTCCATAAATAGAAGGCCAAATATCATATTGGTTAAGTGAGACCAAAGTGTTCAACTTGAAGGGCACCAGCGGTTGACGCCTGTAATCCTTGCTACTCAGGAGGCTGAGATCTGAGGATCACAGCTGGAAGCCAGCTCAAGCAGGAGAGCTTGTGACTCTTACCTCCAATTAAGCACCAAAAAGCTGGAAGTAGAGCTGTGGTTCAAATGGTAGAGCACTAGCCTTGAGCCAAAAAGCTCAGGGACAGCACGCAGGCCCTGAGTTCAAGCCCTAAGACCAGCACACACACACACACACACACACACACACACACACACACACACACAGACTCAGCTCTTTGTAGTTTTGCTTTCTGTGTTGATGCATATCATAGCTTGGGCTTCGACTTTCTTCTGCTTGCACAACATAAACAGAACCATGACACACTTCCCAATGTCATGTATACAATGACGTCCTGTGCCTTTGCCTCGTGCGTGGGACCTGAGTCCCGCTGCTGGACGCCATCCATTTCCAGAAGGGGAAAGAGCAGATTATTGCCCACCAAAGACAGCGGCTCCATTCTCCTGGCTGCTCCTTGGAGGTAGACGTGGCTAAGAGGGAGAAGCATGGACAGACAACCCCCAGGGCCCCCAGGGCCCCCAGGTGCAGAACAGCAGCCCCTCCCAGGACACCACACCCTCACAACGCCACCTAGAGACAGCAAAACCCACGCTCTGACCACTGGAGGCACCAAGATGGACTCCTTGGAGACACAAGCAAGGCCAGGGGCAAGGCGACGTGCAGCCCCAGTCGTAGTGTTGTGTTTGGAACCACACGCCTTTCCTCCAGACTAGGTTATTACATTAATTCAGAACGTATGCTCACACTTAAAAGATTTCTGTCATATTTTATGAACACAATGATCTCAGAGTAATTTGCACTGGAAATGTGTCCTATTAAATCAGGGGCACTAATAAACTTTATTACTGATCAGACGTGCCAGGTAAGCCATCTGACTTTTGTACTTACATTCATGCCTCTGAAATATGGCCCCTCCTGAGGGGAAAAATGGGAATCAACTTGATCACCTTTCCCCCGGCCCCCACCACGCACGCGCCTGTCTGGGCTGGAGGCCTCCTGGTCCTGGCGGCTCCGCACAAGGAAGCTGGTGCAGGGGAAGAGAAGATGGGCCAGCCAGGGAGACTTCATCAACGGCACCAGGCATGGCGGCTGCTCAGGAGACTGAGAGCTGAGGACTGTGCTTCAAAGCCAGCCTGGACAGGTAAGGCTTATCTCTAACCAGAAAAGGCCAGAAATGGGAGCTGTGGCTCAAGTGGTAGCTCACCAGCACTGAGAAAAAGAGGGAAGTGGCACTGTGGCTCAAAGTGGTAGAGTGCTAGCCTTGAGCTGAAGAGCCCAGGCCTACAGTTCAAGCCCCACGACCGACCCAAAAAGAGAGCAAAAGAGAGAAATAGCTTAGAGACAGCATTCAGGACCTGAGTTCAAGCTCCAGGAGACACATGGGGACACACACACACACACACACACACACACACACACACACACACTGATTTTGTGTCTTTATCTCTTTGCATTTACACTGCAATGGCATCGCATGGCATAAGAGGTAGTGGCTAGGGTGGGTGTGTAGCTCAGTGGTAGAGTGCTTGCCTAGCACGTCCAGGACCTTGTATTCCAACATACACACACACACACACACACACACACACACACACACACACACACACACACGCTGCTGGGTGCAGTAGCTCAAGCCTATAATCCTAGCTACTTGGAAGACAGAGATCATGAGACTGCAGTTCAAGGACAGCCAAGGCATAAGACTCCAGCTCAACAAATGTCTGGACACAGTTGTGTACACTTGTCATGCCCAGTAGTGCACGAAAGCACAAGTAGGAGAATCACCACCCAGGCAAACTCAAACACAAAGTAAGACCCTACCTCGAAGATAACCAACCCTGAAGGGGGCTGGCAACGTGATTCAAGTGGAAAGCACCTGCTTTGCAAGTATGAGTTCCTGAGGACCACACACAAAAAAAGTACTGGCTGTCAACTGTGCTGGTGGTACTTGCCTATAAACCTAGCACTTGGGAGGCTGGAGCATGAGGGTTTTGAGTTCAGGACCAGCTTGGGCAGTCTTGACTGCATAGTAAAATCCAGTCTCAATACCAGCCCCCCTCCCCCCCCAAAAAAAGAATGAGTAAAAGTACTGACTAACAAGTTATGAGACCCAAGTTCTTCTGTTCTGCTACCAGCTGGCCTGGTGCTTAGAGCACAAATCTAACAAGACATTGGGATAGAAATAGCATAACCATTGGAATCACAGTCTTATTTCCGTTTGACACTTTTTTTTTTTTAAGCCTAACAGGATCCAGCCCCTTGGCAAAGCAGTAGAAATATAAAAATGAAAAAGAAATCAATTTGAGTCCCAACAGGGCTATTTGGGACATTAAGTTAAATTATTATAAAGTATGCATAGATCTGTACCATTCTTTACAACTGAAATACCTTTGCAATTTTTTTAATTCTTATTAAAAATGTCCAAGAAAAGCCAAGAAAATTAAGACTAGTGAGGAGAGACCTGACTCGCCAGATATTAAGCGCAGGTCCTATATGTTCAGGTTATGGTGTTGGCAGGCTCATCGTCTCATAAACACGCTTTCCTCCGCCACCGCCCTGGGCGCGCATCTTTCTATATGGAGCGTGAGGCCTTCCCAGCCGCTAAGCCTTCCACCCTTTCAGGGAGACTGGTGGCCTTTGCCCAGAAAGAAAGAAAGAACTAAAGCAAAGCTTCTGAACTCAAGGAAGGGAATGCATCCAAGGACAGGAGCCAAGGGGTAAGCCAGGGAATGCAGTGTTCCGCGGCAGGCAGGAGCTCGGTGACACTAAAGGGGTGCCACTGAAGGGTGACACTAAAGAGCCCCTTTCCTCTGTTACCTCCCGGCTGTAGTCCCCACCCAGCCGCCAGTGAAGCAGGATCCTCCGATCCTTGAGGACATAGCTCTCATCAAAGACAGAATGAAAACAAACATGAGGAAAAGACTTTGGAACACAGGCAAGGTACTCGAAGAGGGGGAAAAAATAATCTCTTAGTCACTGAAGAAAAAAGAGAGAGCTCTTAGAAATTAAACATGATAACCAGCCTGGGAATGGGGCTTAGTGGCAAAGTACTTGTTTAGCATGCAAAAGGCCCTAAACTGGATTACTAATACTATATAAAAAATTACATAAAATTAAAATTTAAAAATAACCATTAAAAAATTGTTTAAATGATAACCAAGCTAGGTGCCAGTGGCTCACATCTGTAATCCTAGCTACTCAGGAGGCTAAGATCTGAGGATCATGGTTCAAAGCCAGCCTGGGCAGGAAAGTCTATGGGACTCTTATCTCCAATAAACTAACAACAAGCCAGATGTAGAGCTCTGGCTTAAGTGGTAGAGCACTTTGCAGCACCTAGGCCCTGAGTTCAAGTACCAGGGCCAGCTTTTTTTTTTTAAATAATAATAATATGCTTCAAGGAGGTTAAACCTAAATGTCAAGGAAATCTCTTATATACTAAAACTAAATAATTCTAAATAGTTAGGAAAAAAATCATTTCTCTGACGCACACACAAAAAGAGACAGCTAGGCAAGTGTCAGTGGCTCACACCTGTAATCCTAGCTACACAGGAGGCTGAGATCTGAGGATCACGGTTCAAAGCCAGCCAGAGTAGGAAAGTCCATGAGACTCTTATCTCCAATTAACCACCAGAAAACAAGAAGTTTTCACTGTGGCTCAAAATGGCAGAAGACTAGCCATGAGCCTGAATTGCTCAGGGACAGGGCCCAGACTGAGCATTCAAGCCACACAACCGACAAAAAAGAAGAGACAGCTCTCAGAAACTAAAAATGAAAACCAAAATAATATTCTTCAAAGGGAGAAACTTTAAAAAATGAAAGAAGTATCTAATAAATTAGAAGTAAATGGCAACGAAATAGAGAACAGATGTAAGAAAAGTTCTAAAATCTACTGTGAATCCAAAATGGCAAAATCTAAATAAGAATTTTACAAAGGTAAAGAGAAGTGAGAAGGAAATGATTGGTGGAAACACTAAATATAGTTTCCCAGAAATAGAGGCCCTGAGGGTTCTTCAAGCAATGAGAATGGTGAGTGAAAAACCCTCTAACAGAGATCTCTAGGACTTTTCAAAAAGCCCAAGGTGGAGACATGGGCTCTATACGTCCAGGGGCGGGGGGGGGGGGGGGGGGTGGGGGGGAGCAGGCGCCTTCAAAGTTAATGGAAAGAGGAATAAAACAAAAGCAGGGAGACAAACTCCAGACCTCAAGTGAAAACAGTTTCCTAAAAGCTATAAACACAAAAGAAAAATAGTAGCACTTCTCTGGACCAGGAGTAATCCAAAACAGAAATTAAGAAAATAACTCCATGAGCAATAACATCAAGAAGAATAAAATGCTTAGGAATAAATTTAATCAAAGAACAAAAAGACTTGTACCCCGAAAACTATAAAAATGTTGCTAAGGGGCTGGGAATATTGCCTAGTGGTAGAGTGCTCACCTCGCATACGTGAAGCCCTGGGTTCGATTCCTCAGCACCACATATATAGAAAAAGCCAGAAGTGGCGCTGTGGCTCAAGTGGTAGAGTGCTTGCCTTGAGCAGAAAAAAGAAAGAAAAGTTGCTAAGGATAAGCTGGGTGCCAGTGGCTCCTCCCTGTCATCGGAGCTGGAGGCTGCGAGCTGAGGATTGCAATTTGAAGCCAGTCTGGGCAGAAATGTCTGTGAGGCTTTTATCTCCAATACAGAAACAAACAAAAGAATGAACAAATAAAAACACATAGAAATAGAGCTTGATTTTAGTAGTAGAGCACTAGCCTTGAGTAAAAGAAGCTTAGGGACAACATCTAGGCCAAGTCCAAGCTCCAAGATGGGAACTAAAAAAAAATTTTTTTAATATTTAAAGAAACTTCAAAGTCAGGCTGGGAATATGGCCTAGTGGCAAGAGTGTTCACTTTGTATACATGAAGCCCTGGGTTCGATTCCCCAGCACCACATATATAGAAAATGGCCAGAAGTGGCGCTGTGGCTCAAGTGGCAGAGTGCTAGAGCAAAAGGAAGCCAGGGACAGTGCTCAGGCCCTGAGTCCAAGCCCCAGGACTGGCAAAAAAAAAAAAAAAAAGAAACTTCAAAGTCATTAAAAAGGCTTAAGCATAGAAAGAAAACTACAAAGCTCCTAAAAGAAAATAGAAGCTAGGCCCACTGGCTCACATCTCTAAGTCTAGCCACTCAGGAGGCACAGGTAGTGATTTGAGAATAGTCCAGACAAAAAATTAGCAAGACCATCTCAACAAATAAGCCTGGTGTGGTGGTTCATGTCTATAACCCCAACTATGTGAGAGACACATGAGAGCACATGGCCCAAGACTATTTCTAAGCAAAAAAGGCAAGCACCTCTCTGAAGAATAATTAAGGCAAAAGGCTAGAGGTATAGCTCAAGGAGTAGAGCAGCTGAGTGACAATCACAGGGCCCTGAGTTCAAATTGCAGTAATAGAGCTGAGAATATAGCCTAGTGGTAGAGTGCTCACCTCGTACACATGAAGCCCAGGGTTCGATTCCTCAATACCACATACATAGAACAAGCTGGAAGTGGCGCTGTGGCTCAAGTGGCAGAGTGCTAGCCTTGAGCAAAAAGAAGCCAGGGACAGTGCTCAGGCCCTGAGTTCACACCCCACGACTGGCAAAAAAAGAAATTGCAGTAATAAAGAAAGAAGGGAGAAGAACAGGAGAAAGAGAGAGAGAGAGCACATAGGAGAAAACATCTTTAGGGCATCAGAGATTTTGGCAATGATTTCTTGGCTATCATATCAAAGGCAGTCAAAAAGAGAAAATACAGAAAGTTTATCAAAATTGAAAACTTCAGTGCATCGAAGAACACTATCAACAGAGTGAAAAATCAATCTACAGAAGGAAATAACATATTTGCAAGTAATTTATCTAATAAAGGATTGATATCTACAATACATAAAGAGCTCCTATAACTCAACAACAAGAAATTGAACATGACTTTTTTGTTGTTGCTGTTCTGGCCCTGAGGCCTTAACTCAGGGCCTAAGCATTGTCCTTGAGCTCTCTCTGTTCAAGTCTAGTGCTCTACCACTTGAGCCATGGCTCCACTTGACTTTTTTGGTGGTTAATTGAAGACAAGTCTCATGGACTTTCCTGCCTGGGCTGGCTTTGAACTGGGATCCTCAGATCTCAGCCTCTTGAGTAGTTGGTATTACACCACACCTGACCCAACTTGACATTTTTTAATGAACAAAGACTTAAACATTTCTCCAAGCAATATATACAGTATGTGTATGAAATAATATGTATCATCATTAACCACTAGAAGATTCAAAATCACAATGATCTATGACTTCCTATCCACTAGGCAGAAAAAAGAAAAAAAATAGTAGATGTTGGTGAGGATATAAGAGATATTTACACCAGAGTATAGAAAAACCAAAACGTTTTTTACTTTGCTGTGGAAAATAGTATGGAGACTTACTCAGAAAATAATTACACATAGATCCAGCAATTCCAGTTCCAGATATTTAACTAAGAAAAGTGAAAGCAGAGATAGAAACAAATATTTTCTCATGTTCATAGCAGCGCTATTCACCATAACTAAAAAATGAAAGCAGCCCAAGTGACTGCTAATGGAGAGAGTATAAACCAAATGGGGTATAGGTACACAGTAGAATATTATTCAGCAATGAAAAGGAGGAAAACACAAGAATCCAGGAAGAAAAGGATGCAATGTCTGCCAAGCACTTGTCATAAAGACCTCAGGATATGATAGATCTGTTCCATTTGATTCCATCCCAAGCTCACATCATCGTCCACCATCCTACCCATGCATAACCACACGTACACAATCACACAATCATCACACACACGTCACAAGACTTATTCTCCAAAGTATCGCTCTCATACCCCATGGGAAAAAAATTAAAGGAATTGTTTTGAAAGACAGGGCTGGGGACGTGGTGTAAATAGTAGAGTACCGGGCTAACAAGGGCCAAGTCCTACATTCCAATCCAGTACTGCAACAAATAATATAAAAACAAATGCCAGTGTTGGAGGACGATGTTCAAGGGCAGGCGGCTCTTCCCTCAGGAAGGAACCGCTGGTTACTGCAAGCAGCTAGGAGACACCCACACGCCCACCTTATCAGGCAGACCACGCGTCCATCCGGGCATCTGCCAAGGGAAAGGCCGTGCCTGGCCAACCTGGCTTACCGCGAGGTCACGGTGGCATCTACTCAAGCCCTGTAAGGAGATTCGCGGCGGCCACAGGTGGATGTGTCCTGTCATCTGGAGGCGCTTTGTCAGCGTTGGGAAGGAATGAAGACTCAATACAGCACACCTCTGTCATCATAAAAATAATAATGAAGAACTCAAAACATTCGTTTTTGAAGGAGGTTCGGGGAAGCAGATGTCCTTTCTAAACATCAGCACCTGAGAAGCATCGCCCAGCTCGGGCTCTGGAGAGCAGCAGAGAAGCAGAAAGCTTAAGACAACACGCAGTTGCTATAGCAAAAGTCAAAATAAGAGTGGCTTCAATGGGATCGTTTATTTCTCTCTCACATAAGAATTCTAGTAGAAATAATCCAGGACAATACAGCCTTTTCACAGTACCAAGAACCCAGATTCCTGTCAGCCTGAAGACATGGTTCCCATTTTGTAATCTAAGATAGATGCTATAACTCCTTCATCTGAGATATATACATATATAGAGATAGAGATAGAGATAGATCTCTATATAGATATAGATATATCCATCCAGAAGATGGGGAAAAGACATCACCATTCCCTTTGGGTCAAAGGCACGGAGAAGAAGATGCACAATAGCAATAGACACCATAGCCAGAACATGGAATCTACTGAGAAGTCCATGGATAGATGAATGAATACCTAAATAACATTTGCATTATGTGGAATATTATTCAATCACAAAACAATTCAATCTTGAGCTGGGCATCAGTGGTTCAGGTCTGTAATCCTAGCTAGTCAAGATCTGAGGATCTTGGTTCAGAGCTAGGATGGGCAGGAAAGTTTGTGAGACTTCACAAACTGTGGCTCAACTGTGGCACAAATTGTGGCTCAAGCGGTAGAGCGCTAGCCTTCAGATAAAACAACCTCAGGATACTCAGGAGGCTGAGATCTGAAGATTGTGGTTCAAAGCCAGCCCAGGCAGGAAAGTCCATGAGATTCTTATCTCCAATAAACCATTCAGAAAACCCGGAAGTGGCGCTGTAGCTCAAAGTGGCAGAACACTAGCCTTGAGCAAAAGAGCTCAGGGACAGCACCCAGGCCCTGAACAAAACAATAATTATTATTATTATTATTATTATTATTATTATTATTTAGGTGTAGTGATTTAAGTCTACTTGGAAGGTAGAGATCTAGAGATCGAGGTTCAAGGACAACCTGAACAAAAAGAACTTTGTGAGACTTCACAGGCCTGTTACATCAGCCCTAGCAACATGGGAAACCACAGGCAGGAGGATTTCAGGCCAGGCCACCTTGGCATGAAGCAAGAGCCTGCATCAAAAAGGGACTACACAAAGGGACCGGAGGCAAAACGCAAGTGGAAGAGGACCAGCTTAGCAAGCATAGGTCCTGACTTCAATTCCCAGTACTACAAAAAAAAAAAGAAAAAAGAAAGAAGGAAAGAAATCTTGTCATTTACAGCATAGTGAATGGAGCTGAATGTGCTGGTATATTAAAAGCAGAAAGGCAAATACCACATGCTATGTGTGGAAGTTAGAGTTGATCCCATACAAGTAGGAAGCGGATGAGTAGTTCCCACAGGGTGGGAAGAACAAGTAGAAGGGAATAGAATGAAGGTGGATAACGTGAACCAAAGTACAGTGAGACAGGAAGAATAAATTCCAATATTCAACAGCACACTGGGGTGACTAGAACTCATAATTTACTATATTTTTCCAATTTTTTCATTGTGATTATAAAGGTCATGTACAGAGGGGTTACAGTTACATAAGTCAGGTAAAAAGTACATTTCTTTTTGGACAATGTCACCCCTCTATGTGTTTTTTAAAGGACTGAAGAAAAGAGTTTGAATGTTATCAACACAAACACAGGATAAGTGTTTCAGAGAAAAATGTCAACTAGTCTGTTTAACCATTGCCCATGGTACACAAGTATTTAATTGCCACATTGTGCTCCATAAGTATATACAATTATATGATCATTATTTTTTGTGTGTAGTGGTACCAGGGCTTGAACTCAGGGCCTTGTGCCCTTGCTAAGTTTGCTTGCTCGTGGCTAATGTTCTACCACTTGAACCATGCCACCAGCCCTGTACTCTGCCAGTAAATTGGAGATAAAGTTTATGGGCTTTTCTGCCTGTCCTGGCTTTGAACCTCAATCCTCTGACCTTAGCCTCATGAGTAGCTAAGATTACAGGCATGAGCTCAACTATAAGTCAATGCTTTTAAGTATTGTGTGAAAAAATACATTACTTAGACTCACATCCTAATGCTAGCATGAAACAGCTGAGATCTTAGACTTCTAGCTGCAAAGGAAGCTGGGATTTGTATTCCTAACTCTGGTGATAGTGTACCGAGTCCAATTGAAGTGAAGTGCCCATTTCCTACAGCTAACATGACAAAGCTCCACAAGGTGAGACCCTTTAAACAACAGAAATCCACCCTGTCTCGAGCTTGGCTCAAGGCACTAAGCAGACCTTGCAGCCCAAGGTCTAGGTGTTGGCCGGGCTGCTTGCTTTGGCTTCTCTGAGCTTCTGGAAGCTGCCAGTGACCAGAGCATTCCTTGGCTCACATGGGCTGCGCCACAACTCCTGCCTCCTTTGTCCCATGCCTCGGTGTCCCTGTATCTGAACCTGCTTTTTCCTCCTCTGTAAAGACAGTGTCACTGGATTTAGCCATCCACCGCAATGCTGGGGACCTCATCTTAACTTCAGTACCCCCCACAAAGCTTCTAACTCCAAATAGGGTTGCTGTGACAGGTCCCAGGAATTAAGATTCACATCTGTTGTTTTAATAATGTATATTAGTTGTACAAAGGGGGCTCACTATGACATTTCCTTTTTTTAATGTATTTATTCATAGACATATCCTATGACCCAGCCATACCACTCCTAGGCATATACTCTGAGCAACAGGAATCAGGAAACAAGACACCTGCACTTCCATGTACATTGCTGCACTGTTCACAATAGTCAAGATATGGAAACAACCCAGATACCCCACTACAGAGGAATGGATCAAAAAAAAAAATGTGGTCCCTGTACACAATGGAATTCTACACCGCCACTAGAAATGATAAAATAATGGCATTCACAGGGAAATGGATGGAGCTAGAACAAATCATATTGAGCAAGACAAGCCAAGACCAGAGAGACAAATGACACATGGGCTCCCTGATATGCAAGCGTTAGAATCAAATTGCAAAGAGACATGAGAAAGAAAACAGGACCCAAGACACCAACACACAGCAAGACCAAAAAAGGACAGTCTTGGGAGAAATGGACCAAATAGTAAGACCCAAGCACATATGTACTTAAAATAATATACAGACTGAAAAGAACTCCGAGGGTAAGGAAACAAAGGGCACTTACAGTATTTAGAGGACTCTATATTCTTTACCTCACATATAGTATATACACGTGCACATCTGAGGGAAGATGGGAGGAGGGCACAGAATGAGTGAAAAACAGGTGAAAAAAGATACAGTAGAGGGGCCCAATAGCTGCAATGGACATTGATGAAAGTGAACTAAACAATTTGGGGAGGGGGGGGAAGAAATGAGAGAAAAAGAGGGAACAGATTATACTAAGCAAAAGGAAAGAAATGTACAAATCACCTGACACCCAACCTGGAAGAAATTGTTTTATTGCTAATGTGCACAGAGTTCATAAGCTTTGTAGATTAGAATAACAATGTCCATCACTGGGAAGATAAAATTTTTTAAATGATGAAAGCAGGGGGGTTGGGGGGATGGTGGGAGAAAAACAAGGAAGCAGGTAACAAGTATGACAAGAAAGGTACTCACTGAGGCAACAAGTTGGATAAGAAATGTACTCGCCTTACATATGAAACTGTAACCCCTCTGTTTTTCACTTGGACAATAAAGAAGGAAAAAAGAAATGTACTCACTACTTAAGTATGTAACAATAACCCATCTGTACATCATCTTGACTATAAAAATTAATAAAAATGTGTTTATAGTTATTGTAATAGTGATGTACAGAGGGGTTAGAGTTATGTAAATCAAGTAAAGAGTAAATTTCTTCTTCTTTTTTTTTTGGGGGGGGGGCTTGTTTCGTTTTTTGCCAGTCCTGGGACTTGAACTCAGGGCCTGAGCACTGTCCCTGGCTTCTTTTTTGCTCAAGGCTAGCCCTCTGCCACTTGAGCCACAGCACCACTTCCGGCTTTTTCTACATATGTGGTGCTGAGGAATCAAACCCAGGGCTTCATGTATGCGAGGCGAGCACTCTACCGCTAGGTCATATTCATAGCCCCAAGAGTAAATTTCTTTTTGGACATTGTCACTATGGTACTTCACACACACACACACACACACACACACACACACACACAGTGTACAATGATCAGACTGATACCTCTATTGTCCTCTTTTGCCTGTTCCCTGCTCCTATTATTCAACAATTTTCATTGAGTTTCCTCATCCCATCATTATACATGGACATGATGTATTTTGCTATTATTTACCCTTCATCATTCTTCCCTTGTCCACTTCACACAGTTACAATCATGTTTTGTTTTATATATTTATGTATGTATGTATATGCATATGTATATATATATCAATATTTTACATATGAGAAAAAATATGTGACATTCTAAATGTGGCTTATTTAGGTGTAACATGATGATCTCAGCTCATCCATTTTTCCTGCAAATACATAATGTCCTTCTTTATGGCTGAATAACATTCCGTTGTGTATGTACACTGCATTTTCTTTAACTATTTAGCAGTTGTAGGGCACCTGAGCTGTTTCCCATAGTGCCTGTCATGAATGGTGCTGTAATAAACATGCATGTGTGGGCGTCTCTGTTTTTTGTTTGTTTGTTTTTGCCAGTCCTGGGCCTTGGACTCAGGGCCTGAGCACTGGCCCTGGCTTCTTTTTGCTCAAGGCTAGCACTCTGCCACTTGAGCCACAGCACCACTTCTGGCCGTTTTTCTATACATGTGGTGCTAGGGAATCAAACCCAGGGCTTCATGTATACGTGGCAAGCACTCTTACCACTAGGCCATATTCCCAGCCCTGGGCATCTCTGTTGTATACAGACTTACAGTCCTTCAGATATAGCCTCGTTAGTGATGTTGCCTGATTATATGGTAGTTCTTTCTGTGTGTGCCAGTACGAGGACTTGAACTCAGTCTCTCTGTGTCTCTGTCTCTCTCTGTGTCTGTCCCTCTCTCTCTCAGCTCAAGGCTGGCACTCTACCACTTGAACCACATCTCCACTTCCAGCTTTTTCCCAGGTGGCCCTCAAATCACAATACTCAAATGTCAGCCTCCTAAGCAGCTAGAATCACAGGCACAAGCATCCAGCCTGTGGGCCTGGTTTTTGTGCCAGTACCATACTGCTTTTGTTACTATGGCTCTGTGGTATAATTAGGAGTCTAATATTGTGGTACTTCCAACAATGCTTTTCCTCCTCCACTCAGGATCGCTTTGTCTATATGGGGTCTTTTATGCTCTTATATGAATTTCAAAATTGATTTCTTTTATTTGTGTGAAGAATGTCATTCATATCTTGATGAAGAGTGCAACCAATGAAAACATTTTTAATAGAGTAGCAATTATTGGAAAGTCCTAGAGGCCAGTGCTATAGCTCAGTGAGGTGTACATAGCACCACCTGTGGCCCGACCAGGTCTCCCTGTTCTCCTAGCAGTTTCAGCATGGAAAGTGGCCTGGGTCCCCGCTAGGGTTTGGATGGTGTCCCCAAAGGCCCATGCAGGCCGGGTCCCACTCCTGGGACGTGGTGGAAACTTGAAGCACTATGTCCATTGTCCTCAGAGCACTGGAGGCGCGCCCTCGGAGGGGGGGGTGGGACCTCTTCCTTCCTCATTTTCCCTCCCTGGCCATGAAGTAAGTGATTTTTACACCACACGTGCATATGCAACGATGTGTTGCCAAGGCAACAGGGCCAATCAATCACACACTGAAAACGCTGACGTCCTGCCATTTGTCACAGAGACAGAAAGCTGACTAACACTGACAGCTGCCTCTTTTCTGGGCTCCCTAGAATGCGCTCTCCCATTAACATGTAGATGAATTAGGAGGAGGAAGAGAACGCAGGCAGAGGTTCCCAACCCAAGTGTACCTAGGAATAACTTGAGGTCTGGCTTTAGTGGCTTATGTCTATAATCCTAGCCACTTGGGAGGTAAGGTCCATAGGATCAAGGTTCAAAGCTAGCCTGGGCATAATAGGTCTGTTAGACTCCATCTCGGGAATATGGCCTAGTGGCAATAGTACTTGACTCGTATACATGAAGCCCTGGGTTCAATTCCCCAGCACCACATATATAGAAAGCGGCCAGAAGTGGCGCTGTGGCTCAAGTAGTAGAGTGCTAGCCTTGAGCAAAAAGAAGCCAGGGACAGTGCTCAGGCCCTGAGTCCAAGGCCCAGGACTGGCAAAAAAAAAAAAAAGAATAAATGTAAGACTCCATCTCCAAAATAACCAGCAAAACCATGAGCTGGAGCTATGGCTCAAGTATTACAGCTGGATGAGTGATCAGGGGAAAGTTGATTGTCTGAGTTTGAACCCCAGTGACCAGAAAATAAAAAAGAAAGAAGAAAAGGAAGGAGGGGGGAGGGAGGGGAGAGAGAAGGCGAGAAGGAAGGGAGGAAGAAGGGAGATAGAAGGCAGGCAGGAAGGCAAGGGGGCAGGAACAAGAAGAAGGAGGTGAAGGAGGGGAGGAGGAGGAGGAAGAGGAGGAGGAGGAGGAGGAGGAGAAGGAGGAGGAGGAGGAGGAGGAGGAGGAGGAGGAGGAGGAGGAGGAAGAGGAAAAGGAAGGAAGGAAGGAAGGAAGGAAGGAAGGAAGGAAGGAAGGAAGGAAGGAAGGAAGGAAGGAAGGAAGGGCCTGCTTGGTCACTGGGGCTCATCCGGAAGGTGGCGAGGGAGAATGCCGGAAGCACCCTGCACACGCAGCTTGGGTGATCTTGGAGTATGGAGTTGGTCTACCACACTTTTTTTTTTTTTTGGCCAGTCCTGGGCCTTGGACTCAGGGCCTGAGCACTGTCCCTGGCTTCTTCTCAAGGCTAGCACTCTGCCACTTAAGCCACAGCGCCACTTCTGGCCGTTTTCTGTATATGTGGTGCTGGGGAATTGAACCCAGGGCCTCATGTACACGAGGCAAGCACTCTTGCCACTAGGCCACATCCCCAGCCCCCCTACCACACTTTTTAAGACTCTGGATTGTGAAAAGCTGCACCATCTGCTTCCTCCCTTATAATAAGTAAAGCAGAAGCAGAACACAGCGAGCAGAAACAGAAACAGCACAGCAGTGAGGCTGTGAGGGCCGCCCGGTAGCTCAAAAGCACTTTCTCATAAACCTTGACGTTGCCGGAGTGTGTAAAGCACACTCAGGTAAGCTTAGCCTAGGTAACTGTGTTCACCCTAAACACACATGCTAAGAAATGTGTAGATCTATGCAGCTGTGAAACGTATAAAGACGATGGCAAAGGTGTGTTAAAAGCCACTTAGTGATTCGCATATTACAGTCACTTATAAGTGTAGATCCGTGTATGTATCATGGAGTATGATTAACATAGGTGTGTGTCTGTTTAATACACACACACACACACACACACATACACATCAGTGTTCCTGTTTAGATCACATTCAATCTATGATGGCCATAACACAGAAAATAGAGATGGCCCACAGCTCACTGGGGAGTTATCTGCATAATGCCACCAGAACATAAATAAAACTCAAGTCACAGTAACTAGAGCTTCAAAAAATCAGTCAGTCACAGGCTCCAGGGAGCCTAGCAGACAATCTTCAGTTCCCCACAGACAAACAGCAACTACCAAAATTTAAACTTGAATAAGTGAAAATTAGAATATCTTTGTTCATCAGCTCAGGACACGGCTCAAAAGTGACTGTGAAGCCCTGTTTTCTCAGGGTAAAGACCCTAATTGAAGTTATCCCTCAGTTCAAAAGCACCGCGGCCCCTGGACAGGTCTCCATCGCCCCAAAACAGAAAAGGTTCTCACAAGAGCGTCCCCAAGAGAGAAAATGCACCAGGGGCCCGAACCACAAGGTATAGTGAAGTTAGACATCAGAGTAGGCAGTTTACACGCTACGGTCCCCAGCCCCACCCTGGGAAAGAGGAAGAAATTACATGGGTGAAAGTAACAGGAATGGAACTTCAAAATCAGTGCAACTGGAAAGAGAAAACTATCATGTGTTGATTGCCAGTGGCTCAGGCCTGTAATCCTTCCTGCTCAAGAGGCTTGGCAGCTGAGGATTGTGAGACCCTAATCCCCAAGAACTCCCAAAACGCCAGAAGAGGAGCTGTGGCTCGTGATAGAACACCAAAAAAGCTAAGGGACAGTGCCCAGGCCCCGAGGTCAAGCCCCAGGACCAGAGGCACATGAAAGAAAGAAAGAGAAGAAAGAAAGAAAGAAAGAAAGAAAGAAAGAAAGAAAGAAAGAAAGAAAGAAAGAAAGAAAGAAAGAAAGAAAGAAAGAAAGAAAGAAAGAAAGAAAGAAAGAAAGAAAGAAAGAAAGAAAGAAAGAAAGAAAGAAAGAAAGAAAGAAAGAAAGAAAGAAAGAAAGAAAGACTTAAGATGAAAAGGAAAAGGCATTTCAGTGTTCTGAAGAAAGCAGAATGCACTGGGTTGGTGTTTGGGGGATGATTTGTCGCAAAGATGCAGAGAAGGGCACAGCCCCCAGAGCAGCCCAAGGCCTCGTTCACCCCGTACCTGCGCACACTTCCGTCCCCTCTGCTGAACTTCCATAAAACTTCACGGGCACAGCTCCGAGGGCCATATGATCTCATCACTTCCTCCCTGTTTTATAGTTGCTTTCACACATATAAACCGCATAAAGGAATTTGCTGAACTCAAAGTGCCCTGTAGGGGTGTGTGTGTGTGTGTGTGTGTGTGTGTGTGTGTGTGTGTGTACACAACTTGCTCTTTCCTCCACAGTACCTACCTAACATGCAGTAGACTGCACATGTAAGGGATGTTCCATTTAATTGTTTAACAAATAAACGAAATGAATTAAAGCTCTCTGTGTGTGTGTGTGTGTGTGTGTGTGTGTGTGTGTGTGTGTACACACTGGGGCTTGAGCTCAGGGCTGGGTGCTGTCCCTTAGTTTTATTGCTCAAGGCTGATGTTCTGCCAGTTGAGCCGCACCTTTACTTCTGGCTTTTTGGTGGTTAATTAAAGATAAGAGTCTCATGGACTTTCCTGCCTAGGATGGCTTCGAACCATGATCCTCAGATCTCAGCCTCCTGAGTGACTAGGATTTCAGGTGTGGGCCACTCTAGCTTTTATCGAGCATCTAACGTTACCAGGTTTTCCCCTGGGTATCTACAGTGTAACTGCTATAAATCCTCACAGGAACTCAGTGAGGAAGGCACTATCATGGTCATTTTGCAGGTGAGGAAATGAGATGAAAGGAGTTATTATCTAAGTTATCCAGTGTAGAAACTTACTAAGGGGCAGGGTCAAGATTCAAACCCAGGGCTAGCTAGTGCAGTTTGTGTTCTTCGCGCTTGAGCCTGCTCTGCCCACTCCTGATACCCACACTCCCACAAAGCGGCCCGTGGCACCAAGCCACTTTGGATAACTGCCTCAAGGAGTTCAGATAAACGTGGCTTTGGGAACTGGAATTGTTTCCCAGGAGACTGTAAGCATACACAGGCATCGCTTCCTGTGTTATGATGCCAATCTCATTCAGGGCTTCAAGGGAAAGACTAAATCAGTCCAGTCTTACCGTGTTGCTTCCATTCACTCTAGAGGAATAAACTGAGCCTGTCTGGCTCCTGGTTTCTGGGTCCCCAGTGTGATGCCAGCTACTCACCCACACAGCCAAAGCAACTCCAAATACATAGCACGGAGACGTGAATGGTTTTCCTTTGGGAATGAAGCTCAAAATAACTACAGAATTGATTCTTTGAAATGTTTTCAAGAAGCCAAAGATAAATAGCTTTTTAAAAGTGATTCTAATAAACCACATGACCATTAACAAGACAATAGACAAGAGAAATAGACTATGGTCCAGTCACACTGGGGAATATTACAAAGTAGAGAAAAAAATAGATGGATTCAGGTCGGCTATCAGTGGCTCATCCTGGTAATCCTGAGAGACTCTTATCTCCAATTAAATACCAAAAATTCATAAGTGGAGGTATGGCTCAAATGCTAGAGAGCCAGCCTAGAGTGAAAAGCTAAGCAAGAGTGTGAGGCCTAGAGCTCAAACCCCAACATTGTCATCCATTAAAAAAAAAATGGTGGACTCTAGCCACTCGCAACTATATGGATAAAGCTTAGAAACATACAATGTTGGGTGAAAAAGCAAACTCCAGAAATCTATCCAGTATAAATGGTAGAAATACATACTGTACTTTATAATTAGAGAGCGGACAATGGTATAGATGCAACTTTAAAGAAATATTGGTGGAGAATTTTCCAAAAATGCTGAAAGACATCAAGCCACAGAATTAAAACATTTCTACAAGCCTTGTGTAGGTAAATACAAGAGGAAAACAACTCGGATGCTGGGGACAGGTGGCTCACGCCTGTAATCCCAGCAACTCAGGAGGTGAGGCGCTCAAGATCATGGTTCAATGCCAGCATGGGCAGGAAAGTCACCAAGATCTTATCTCCAGTAAGCCATGAAAAATCCGGAACTCTGGAACTGTGACTCAAGTGGTAGAGCGCTAGGCTTCAGAACAAAAGTTCAGGGACAGCATCCAGGCTCTAAATTTGAGCCTCAGGACTGGCGAGCGCACACACGCGCGCGCACACACACAACACATAACTTAGATACATCACAGTAACATAAAAAATGTAAAACTTCAAAAGAATGAAGAAAAAAGGCATCCAGAGGGATAAACAGAGCACATCATTTCAACAGAGCCACGTAACACCTATAGCCAAGCAGATGAAATGGAAGCTAGGAAAGTTAATGGAAAGCGATAAAACGAGGAAAGGAAATTAAAATTCAGGCTCAGTGAAAATATCCTTCAATTGTGAAGGCACAGCAAAGACAAGTTCCAGCAAATAAAAGCTGAGAGAAACAAAAGCTTATCGCCAACATATCTGTATTTTAAAAAGTATTAGAAAGACGTTTTTAGGCAAATGATCCCACATCAAAACACAGTTATGAAGGAAAGAACAGCACCACAACTGTAAGATTAATGGATAAATCTTAGATTAATATATTAACTTAGGAAGCAATACTATCTAATGAGACTCAAAACGCACAGAATGAATGGAGGTAAATTGTTATAAGATTCCTGCATTATAAAGTAGGCTGTAATAAAATAGTAACGTGTATTGCAATCTCCAGGATAATCATTATGCTCATATCAGCAATATATACACCAAAATTGGACCAATAAAACCCAAAGAAGATTTGCATGGTCCTTGTGTAAGAGTAACACACAGATTATAACATAGTTACTAAGGAATAATTTTTAAACATACAAATAACAAACAAGTAGATTGTAGATATGCAAATTTTGTTAAATGCACAGTTAATCCAAAGAAGGAGAGAAAGGAGAAACACATTGACAACAATCACATGGAAATAAATGGAAAGAGAACTTTAAGATGAAGGACTTAAATCATAAACTTAATTACTTTAAATAAAGATGGATCAAAGACTTCTATCTAAAAGGAAAACAAATATTTTTGACAGGTGCAGGTGGCTCAGACCTGCAATCCTAGCCACTTGGGAGGGTGAGATCTAAAGATCACAGTTCAAAGCCAGCAGGGTCAGAAAAGTCCATGAGACTCGTATCTCTCATTAACCAGCAGAAAATCAGAAGTGGAGTCGTGGCTCAAGTGGTAGAGTGCCAGCCTTGAGTGAAAAAGCCAAGTAAGAGCATGAGGCCCTGAGTTCAAGCTATAATACACACACACACACACACACACACACACACACACACACACACCACTGAGCTGGATAAACAAATCAAATCCACTTATACATTGCTTATACTTCTTAAACATACGAATACAGAAAATACGGTATGTGGTAGTTTTAGAACAGCCACTTCTGTCATTAAGAGTTAAATCTCTCTCCCCTGCCCGATCTGAACAGATTCCTCTTTCCCTCAGCCTGCAGAGTCTGACAGAAGTAATGCTGTGTGGGGCTAGCTGGTCAGGAGGCTGTAGCCAGCTTGGGATGGCCGCTGTGTGTGGTGGGAGTCGCTCTTGGCCCTCTGGGCCACCCTGTGGGGAGTCTAACGACTGAGACGTGTGCGTCCTCAGGAAGCCTGAGCCACGTGGAGAGGCCATGGGCCGGCAGCCTCGGATCACCCAGGCCAGGTACCACCCAGGACAACGAACGAGTCCGCCATGACTCTCCTAGCCCCCAATCATTCAGGTCTTTATGTTCAAGATTTCACACAGCATAGAGAAGTGGTATGAAATCTTTGTGAATTCTTCACTCACAAAGCAGATGAGTACAGTAAAATTGGTATTGGTTTATGGCGTTATATTGCAGTGGCTCATTGTGAAGCAACAGAAAACGTAAAAGGTTGGAACTAAAAGGAAAGAAAAAAAAATACACCTAACAAACAGAAATCAAAAAATAGCTAGGTGTCGCAGCGCACACTTTTAATTCCAAAACTTGGAAGACTGAGGCAGGAGAATCGAGGCCAGCCTGGGCTACATAGTGAACTCTAGCTCAGAAAGAAAAAAAAGAGAGAGAGAGAAGAGAGAAAGAGAAAGGAAGGAGGGAGGAAAGAAAAGAAATGAAGGAAGGAGGGAAAGAAAAACAGAAGGAAGGAAGGAGGAAAGAAGGGGAGGAGGGAGGGAGGGAGGGAGGGAGGGAGGGAGGGAGGGAGTTGGATAACTAGACAAATATCAAACAGAGTAAACTTTAACACAAATAGTGTTTCTGAATGACACAGCAATTCTAAATTTGTATACACATGAAAACATAGCCTCAAAATATATAAACACATAGAACTAAGGGAGGAAGACACAAACACACAGGTAGAGTGGAGATTTTTAACACACTTATGTAAATATTAAAGGAGTAAAATCATCCAGAGCACATTCTCTGATGACAGTGAAGTTGAGCAAGAAGTCCAGACCAGAAAAGTAACTAGGAAATCTTCCAACTGTTAAAACTTCTAGCTTCTAATCAACAACTACATAGACACTAGATGCTAAATAAATATAGATAGACTGAAGCAGAGAGAGAGAGAAAGTTATTAAATGAATGGGAGAAAATATTATGTATGTTATATATACAATAGTTATATATAATATCATTTTATTATATATGCTACATATACAAACGGAGAAGCAGAGAAAAAGTTTAGAAAACGTTGACTTCTGTTTGCAATGCTTGCATGAAACCACAGCCTCATACGCGCTAGACAAGCACTCTATCACTGAGCCATACAATCAGCCCCCAAAATATTTTGAACTGAATGCCAATGAACATTAAAATACCAAAATTATTGGATGCACTACGCCTACCAAAATGGACTACCAAAACCAAAAAAACTTTTTTTCCACATTAGGGATTTAAACTCAAGTCCTTGTGCTTGTTAGAATGGCACTCCGCCACCTGAGCCACACCTCCAGTCCTGCTTTTATGAATTCGAGAGATGGATTCTGGTAACCTTTTCTGCTCAGGCTGGCCTCAAACCACAATCCTCCAGCTCCTCATCTCTTGAATAACTAGGATAATAGGCGTGAGCCCCTGGATCCCAGTTTTGAAACCATTGCTTAACAATTACAAGTGTTGGCAAAGATGTGGAGGAACTGGAACTCCCATAAACTCATAAACTGCTGGTGAGTATGTAAATTGACCCAACAACTTATTACATAAAGCTGCATGTGTACATACAGCCTATCAGTTAGACCCTGTTATACCCAGCAGAAATGAAGGTGTGTTTGAACCAAAAAATGTGGACAAGAACACTACTCACAGGAACTTTATTTATAATAACTGGAAAAGAGACACCGCGTAAGTGTCCCATAACCAAAGAATGAATTGCAGTGTACATATGTGAAAATGGGCCTAGGTAAATTGGAGGGATGAGTGGGGTTGGGAGAGACATGGGAGAAGGCTGACATTTGTTCGAGGGGAGACATTGATCAAGATGGAGTATACTCATAAACCGACATGTTAAATTGATATCCCCTTGTACTACTTAAAAATAAGTTTTAATTTTAAAACAGTAGAATAAATTTATACACTGTATGGTTTACTCCTGCAATTCACTACCCCCCCTACCATGAAAAGCAGTGAGCTACTGATACTGACAACACAGATGAATCTGGTAAGTAAAATACTAATATAGCTGGGCACTGGGGGCTCATGCCTATAATAAGAAAGTCCGTAAGACTCACACCTCCAATTAACCACCAGAAAACCGGAAGTGGCCCTGTGACTCAAAGTGGTGGAACAGAAGCCTTGATCTGAAGAGCTCAGGGACAGCACCCAGGCCCAGAGTTCAAGCCCACGACCAACCAACAACAAAAACCTAATAAATACTTAGAATATATACTTAGTGACTCTCAAACCAATCTATGATGCCCTAAATCAAAAAGTGTTCCATACCTTAATTCAAATGTGGTTGCATAGTGAATACCTTACAGAAAATTAATCAAGCCATACAGTTAAAATTTGTGTGCTTTAAAACAACAACAAAGTTTTCTGTATAAGCTGGTGGAGTGGCTCAAAGGAGTAGATCACCTGGTGAGCAAGTGCAAAGTGTGAGCCCCTGATTTCAAACCCAAGTACAAAAAGAAGAAAGAAGGAGGAAGGAAAGAAGGAAGGAAGGAAGGAAGGAAGGAAGGAAGGAAGGAAGGAAGGAAGGAAGGAAGGAAGGAAGGACGGAAGGAAGGAAGGAAAGAAGGAAGGAAGGAAAGAAGGAAGGAAGGAAGGAGATAATAATAAACACAAAAATTAAGCTATTGGAGAAGAGAAGTGGAGACAGAAGAATAAAGATTGTAGGTCAAAGCCAGCCTGAGCAGGAGAGTCTCTGAGATTCTTCAATTACCCAGCAAAAGCCAGAAGTAGAGCTGTGGCTCACGCAGTATTGTGTCAGCATGAGCAAAATAAACCAAGGGAGAGCATGAGGCCTTGAGTTCAAGACCTAGTACCAGAATAAAAGAGGGGGGAGTGGGCACACAGAGGCTTTAAACTTACACAGACAATGCATACACTCTTTTGTATGTGTCAGATACTACATTAAGTGCTAATAAACACATCACTTTACTGAAACAAATTATTCAAATATTTACAACCTATGAGCTGAACTTAGGAAGAATTTTAAAGTAAAATTAATGCAAACAATTCTCACCAATATTTAAATACAGAAAGACAATTGTATTCATTTAATAAGGGCCTTCCTAGCACCACGCTGATTGTACCTTCAAGAGACTTTGCATGAGGTAGAGCAATAATCATGACAGGCATTATTGAGCATAAACTATCTGTTGGACACTGTTGTGAATGCTTTACATGCATTTAATTGTCGTATAACCCTATGGGGCCAGGACTGTTATCACCCCAATTTAACAGATGGGGAAACACACACAGGGAGTTCAAGTGGTTTGCCTGTGGCCTCCCAGCAGGTGAGCAGGAGAGCCAGCACTGGAAGCCTGGTTTTGAATTGCTGTCTGCTTTCTGAGCCTCTGCTCCACTCTGCATCTTGTAAGAGCACAAGTCCCACTTCTGGGAGCTCGTGACCATAGCCCAGACCTCTGCAGAGGCCCGAATGCAGTTCCAGGATATCACTTACACTGGCTTCATAGACAAGGACATTATGATGTGGCTGTCATTACAGTGACAGTGAATTACATTGTCATTACCACCAATAACAATACTCCAGAAGCCTACACAGTACCATAGTATATAGTACATTAAAAAGCCATTGTGATTGAATAGTTCACATGTTGCTTCAATTCCAGACCTCCACTAAGAAGTCACCTGGTAAATTAGCCTCTCTCTCTCTCTCTCTCTCTCTCTCTCTCTCTCTCTCTCTCTCTCTCTCTCTCTCTCTCTGTCTCTCTCTCTCTGTCTCTCTCTCTGTCTCTGTCTCTCTCTCTCTCTCTGAACTCTCCCTATCCTTTTCCCCAGAATTTGGAACTATCATTTCATACAACGCTGTGACTTTTCTCTCCTACACTAGGAGGTAAGATTTCCTTGATTCCTGGTCTTCTTGGGGTGCAAATTAGACACAGTAGCTGTGGTATCTGAGATGAATATCTGAGCAATGAGGTCAAACACCTAAGTTCCTTGTGAAAGCTCCCCCCACATGCCCTTTGACCTCGCCCACCACATCCATGGCTGTGTTCCAGTGGTTCAGAAAGGGGCTGTTTTGTCACTGAAACAGGAAGCTGACTACCATGGCTAAATGCAGGATTTGCAGCCGACATTTCTTATGACATTTGAGGGAGAACAGGGAGAAATCTAAATGTCTTCAGTCTCAGTGAGACCTTTCTTCCTTTGCTCCGTTAAAAGTTCACCCAAGGCCGGTGCTGGTGGCTCACGCCTGTAATCCTAGCTACTCAGTAGGTTGAAAACTGAGGATCATGGCTGGAAGCCAGTCTAGGCAGTCCATGAGACTCGTATCTCCAATAAACTACCCAGAAAAAGCCGGAAGTGGCGCTGTGGCTCAAGTGGTAGAGTGCTAGCCTTGAGCAAAAGAAGCTCAGGGACAGTGCTCAGGCCCTGAGTTCAAGCCCCAGAACCCGTGCACACACACAAAGCTCCCCAGTCTACAAGGCCCAGCAAGCAGAGCCCCCGGTCAGGTGAGGTCAAAATCTTTCTTTCCTTGGCCTCCTTTGTTCCACTCTGGTCTTCTGCTTTCTTTGGAGAGTTATTCTTTCATTACTGGGGAAATCATGTGTTGGTCATTTTTAAATATGGAATATTGGGCTGGGAATATGGCCTAGTGGCAAGAGTGCTCGCCTCATATACATGAGGCCCTGGGTTCCATTCCCCAGCACCACATATACAGAAAACGGCCAGAAGTGGCGCTGTGGCTCAAGTGGCAGAGTGCTAGCCTTGAGCGGGAAGAAGCCAGGGACAGTGCTCAGGCCCTGAGTCCAAGCCCCAGGACTGGCCAAAAAAAAAAAAAAAAAATGGAATATCAAGAGTCAGTCAGGGGCTGGGGATATGGCCTAGTGGCAAGAGTGCCTGCTTCATATACATGAGGCCCTGGGTTCGATTTCCCAGCACCACATATACAGAAAATGGCCAGAAGTGGCGCTGTGGCTCAGGTGGTAGAGTGCTAGCCTTGAGCAAAAAGAAGCCAGGGACGGTGCTCAGACCCTGAGTCCAAGCCCAGGACTGGCCAAAAAAAAAAAAAAAAAAAAAAACTTATAGGGCTGGGGATATGGCCTAGTGGCAAGAGTGCTTGCCTCGTATACATGAGGCCATGGGTTCAATTCCCCAGCACCACATATACAGAAAATGGCCAGAAGGGGCGCTGTGGCTCATGTGGCAGAGTGTTAGCCTTGAGCAAAAAGAAGCCAGGGACAGTGCTCAGGCCCTGAGCCCAGGTTCCAGGACTGGCAAAAAAAAAAAAAAAAAAAAAAAAGAGTCAGTCAGCTCTTTTTTGAGCTGCCTCTGGAGTAGCCCTTGGATAAAATATTGGGCTTTATTTCCTTCCTCAATTTCCTCTCCCACCTTTCACCCCACTCCAAGCCTTTCTTCAAGCCCAAAGCTTCCATTGGTCTGGTCTCCTTTTCTCCCTACCCACGCTTGTCTTTTGGTCTGCAGAAGAGAAAGAACCTACAAGCCAACTGCCAGAGCCAGCCAAGGAGAACAGCCTGGAACAGAGTGTTCCTCAGAGACTGTCCAGACCTGATGCTCTGGTGTGATATGCCTCTGGGATCCTTTTGAGCCAGCAAGCCAGGTTCTGGCCTTAGGGCATTCTGCTGTCTGACACAGGGCATCAGTAGCCAAGTCCTGAACATCTGCCTCCTCCCTGCCGCCATCCCCTCTGCTAAGTGGCCCTGGTGGGACAGACATGGAGGTTGGAGAAGAACCGAGGAAACATCACCTAGACTCTGACCTTGACCACTCAAACTCTAACACCCAAGATCTACTATCTAAGAATTTCATCCAAAGACCTCCTGGTGTTCTAGAAATATTTATTCATCTAGGACATTCTGAGTGTGCTCTTCTCTTCCAGGTATTTCTGTCATGGCCTATTTTCTCAGGGTTAACCTACACACACACACACACACACACACACACACACACACACACACACACACGCCTCTTTTCTCTCCGACTCCTTCGTCTCTTTATGTCTCTTCACATGACCCTGCCTCCCTGTGTCTCCTCGGTCCTTTGGGTCTCCTCCTCTGCCCTCCCTCTAGGAACTCTGGGAAATGCCTGAGTGCGTTGTACGTTACACCAGGGCTTTCATCCTGATCCAGGTGGCTCCAATCCAGTACAGGATTTACACTGCCCTGACCCTGAGCCGTCAAGAAGGAACAGCCAGATTAATGGGGTGGGCGGGCTGGGGTAATAATCGTTTGTTTGATGTGACAAGCCTGATAGGCGTTGATTTACTTACAGACTGATGGGCTTTTAATTGAGCACCTCCATCCCAGTCACTTCAAAGGAAGGGGAAGTTGACAAGGGGCCCCTTTCACAAGGGCTCTGGTGACTGACAGGCCCCCTTGGTGAAGGTTCGCTCTAGCCCAGGATTGGCCCGGGGCGGCCCTTCCCTGGCCCTCTGGCAAAGTAACACATTTTCTGTGTAACTCCAAAATGGCCTTTTGTCTGCTGCCAAGGAAGGCAGGCCCTGCTCGGAAGCCCAGCGTCTTGCAGAAGGGCAAAGAACTTAGAAAGGGGGACAAAAAGGCATCCAGAGAGAGGTCTAGGAGGTGGGTGCGTCCCAGGCCCTCCAGCCAACAGCTGCTGGGTTCTCTCCTCAGTGGGTCTGCTCCTTCTACAGTGATCTCCTCCTCTGCACTCCCCTCTATTTAAACTCTTCATTCTGCTTCATTCAGGCCCCAGGCTTCTCCTCCTCTTTCTCCTCCCACTTCCTCCTTCTCCTCCCTCAAGAAGAAAGGCCAGAAAAAGGGAAGTTGTACTGCGCCGCGCTGACACCTGCGTCTGGCCCCTCCCAGGCTACGGGATGGGAGGCCTTCAAACCGTGCACCCTTGAACTTGGAGGCCAGGCCCGGCCGGCGAGGAGAATCCTCATTCCTCTAGGTGACACTACAGGTATCCCCTATCTGCCCTCTAATTTCCTTTCCACAGGCTCAGTGACCTGCGGTCACCCTCCCTCCCTCCGAAACTATTAAGTGGAAAATTCCAGAAATTAACAATTCATAAGTTTGAAATAACTTTTGCTACTGTGTATTGCTACTGCCGTTCTGTTAGTTATTAGTTGTTGCCGTTCGTCATTTATATGCCTAATTTATTAGTTAAACTCTTTCATAGATGGGTCTGCACAGGAAATAACATAGGAACCACAGGATTTGGAACCATCTGAAGGTTCAGGCACACGTTGGGGGGCGGGGGGGAGTGGAATGTATTCTCCACGGATAAAAGGGTGTCGCTGTACAATGAAAGGGGTATAGACACCTGCACCTAAGCCACAGATTCTGGCCAGTAGAAGGTCTGCCCCATTCTTATTTGGTCTAGAAGATCACATTTTATTCTGTCTGAATTCTTGGACACAGTTGTTATCAGGGCAGCTCTGTCGGAATGCGTTTGCTTTGGTTTGGTAAGTCCTTGATGTCACTGACTGCTGAACTTTCCTTACTCTCAAGGGAGAAAACTACCATCCAAACTCTCCTGCTGGACTCCCCCCACCCCCACCCCAACCCCAGCCAGAAGGAGCTCTGAGCTCTACATAAAACTTGCAGAGTGGCCCCCTGAAACCTTGGGCAAGTCTCACCCAGGTGTTCCTCCCTGGTCTCTGTAGGAACTTGTTCAAGCACACAAACTAGTACTTAGTTAGAAACACAGTGATAACAACACATGAGCGTAGTACTAGCTCATTTGGAAAGTACTTGCACAGGTATTCTCTTAATTAGTCTTTTAGCAACCATCTGAGGCAGGTCAGTGTGATGTTTATTATGAGTCCCATTAGTCAGGTTAGAAAATTGAGACTTGGAAGATAATGCATGCTAACGATGCAAAATTGGCTTTCCAACTTGGAGATCCTCCCTCCAAGTTGGCTGGTTCCTTCTTCCCCTCTTCCTCCTGCAACCCAAAGATGATTGCCTCCTAACATGATCTGCTTGCTCTGGAGAGGGGGTGGGGCAAACCCAATGACTTGAATGTGCTCTACCACTAAGCTATACTTCGAGCCTGTCTCATTCTTTGTATGTGTGTGCCAGCACTGGGGCTTGAACTCAGGGCTTGGGCACTGTCTCTTAGTTTTTTCTCTCAAAGCTGACACTCTACCTTAATTTTTTCTTAGTCAGTTGTGGGGCTTGAACTCTGGGCCTTGGTACCCTGAACTCTTCAGCTCATGGCTAGCACTCTACACTCTGAGCCACAGAGCCACTTCCAGTTAATTGGGGATAAGAATCTCAGGGACTTTCCTGCCTGGGCTGGCTTTGAACCACAGTCCTCAGATCCCATCCTCCTGATTAGCTAGGATTACAGGCATGAGCCACTGGCACTCAGTGGCCCTCTGCCTCTTGAGCCACAGCTCCACTTCTGGCTTTGGTGGTTAGTTGGAGTTAAGAGTCTCTTGGACTTTCCTGAAGACTAGCTTCAAACCTCAGTCCTCAGATCTCAGCCTCCTAAGCCTCTAGGATTACAAGCGTGAACCCACAGCACACTGCTTTGTTTCATTCCTTTTGAAGGTGCATTTTCTAACTCCAAATGGTCATTGGTTCCTTTCTGTCCTCTTTTCCCCTCTGCAGTCTTTACCTCACTCTCCACACTCTTGGCTTGAGTGATCCAGAACAGAGCTTCCAGCCCTAACTTTAGGAAACCAAACATGTCCCTTGTTCTCTGTCCCAAAAGTCGCTCCCAAACCTTGGCTGATAGCACCTACCACCAGTGTTGGTGTAGCATCTGACAAATGACAAATGGCAAATGCAATAGGTACAGCACTTAGCCTTGGTTCTCTGTGTCCACAAGGTTGTCCACAGGCTATTGTTTGAAGATCTACCTGACATATTTCTCTTCAAGCCAATAAAATGGGATTCCTTGACCCACGAGAGATTTCCTTCCACAGAGCTAAGCCCTAGCTCCAACACTTGGGAAAATTAATCTTTTCTTTTTCTGTTCCCATGACTTGTACCATATTTCATTGATAAACAATCATCCTGAGATGTTCCCGCTTGTTTCCATGTTGGCCCCTCATTGGAAAGGCAGGACCTTTAGGACTAAGACTTACTTTTCATATTCTGTCCCCAGTAACCCTAACAGCCGGGAGTGTCATAGTGGGGTCACACAGACTAGGGTCACAATCACAGCCTTTAGCCATGCCATTTTTAGATTTCCAGTGCCTCAGTCTCCTCATCTGCAAAAGTGGACAAGATAGCACCTGTCTTATAAAATAACTGTGGGCTCAAATAAATCCATGATGTATATCAACCAATTCACAATGCAAATGTTACTTTAGGTCCAACCAGGAAAGGAAAAATGCTACTAAATAATCTTTGACACGTGCTTTCTTAAAAAAAAAAAAGTGTTTAAAAAAAGTGAAAAAACACATCTTGGAATTGATGAACTATGTGTACAGGAGAACGGTAGCCGGACGTGAGGCGAGCTGGCAGCGCGAGCAATCACTGTCATCGCTGTGTTCTCTCCCAAGAACCCTGCCATGAGTGAGCTCCTCCTTATTTTACAGATGAGGAAACAGAACTTGAGAGAGGTGGAGCATCCTGAGCGAGCTCTCCCAGCGGGGGGGGGGGGGGGGGTTGTCGGCAGCATTTAAACCTGCCTTTGAGGTGCAATAATCTATAGTTATTACAATAGCTGGCAGCCGCCCACCAAGCTACCGGGGGAGTTCGGGAGCTAGGTTTTGTTCTCAATTGCATTAGCTTTCTTTAATCTAAGTTTCTTTTTCCCCTCTGGTATAATTACTCTCCTTTGCCCTCCCCCTCCTCCTTTGTGCTCAGCTCTGATCTTTATACTTACTTTTCTCTTCATGGCTCCAGGTTTTACTGTATCTTGCATTTGGAATTGTAAGTGATCTCAACTCTTTTATGGAGGTAGGAGGGCTATAAATAAATAGAAAGGTTAAAAATCCACTCTGAAGGGAAGATGACATGTAGCAAGAGGGGAAATGAGAGAAAAGGTCTCCTGTTCTTATAGAGGCTCCACATGGCACCCCCAAGAAATGGGGCTCAGCAGGTGCCCGTGGCTAAAGGTCCTAATGAAACTCAGATGGACCACTGGTCCCTCTAGCTGGCTGTCTGCATCCCGGGTTCTCTTCCCAGCGCGCTGTGAGATGTTACCCAGCAAAGGGAGCTTGGGGGATAGGAGGAGAGTAAAGCTGCATCTACTCTCAGGAGTGAGGTTTCCGCTCCAGATGGGGGTGAGTCTGAGGCCAGGGAGGGAATTAGTGGCTTCCCCTGGAAGCCCAGTGAAAGACGATCCTTGAGGGTTTGACCCTAGCTGGTATTTTGCAGTATTCTCTCTAGTTGGGAGCAGCCCAGGACTCATGACTACCAGTGTCGTCCCAAATGGTTGGTGCCCCTCTGTGATCACAGTTAATAAAATGCAACATCAGGTTCTACTGGTTCTTCGCTCCAGAGCAGGCTGGAGAGAGGCCCCGGGCTGACTAGAAGGTTACATTTGTGAACATTGTGGGTTTTGTCAGAATGGAATCCAAGATTATAAGGGTGGAGGGAGATTTTTCCAAAGCTTCTCTCAACTCTGCACATGTGGGGGGGGGGGGGGGTCCTATTTGAGTAAGGGCAGAGCTGAAAGCTAGGGGTCACAGTAGCTTTTTTATTTAAAAAAAAAAAAAAAGACAATTACAGCCAGGTACTACTACCTGTAATCCTAACTACTCAAGAGGCTGAGATCTGAGGACTGAGGTTTGAGGCCAGCATGGGAAGGAAAATCTATAAGACTCTTATCTCCAATTAACCAGCAAAAAGCTGGAAATAGAGATGTGCTCACGTTGTATAGTGCTAGCCTTGAGTGAAAAAAACTAAGGGACAATGTCCAGTTCCTGAGTTCAAACCCCGAGGGCTAGCGCGCACGCACGCACGCATGCACACACCCACGGACAATTACACTAGAATTCTTCCCGAGCTGAATAAAATGCACTCCAGTCTCAGATCCAGCAGAGGCTATGATCCCAGGAGAGGAGAGACCGATGAGGAGGATTCTCGTCTCTTCATTCGCTCATGTGTAGCTCATCTCTAGACTCCCAAGAAAGCAGCAGAACGCCAAATCTCCGCTGGCGAGCCCCTGTCTGCGCTCCTGTGGGCAATCCTCTTCATGGAATAGTTAAGAAACTGGCTGTACATCACCAACTTTCTGTCTCACATGCAGCTCACGTACCACACACACATCGTGTGCGTGTCTCTCTACATACAGGCAGTGTCGGGTGCTTCCTGAGTGGCTGGTGCCTGTATTCTTAGATTTGATATGTTTTTCAATATCTAAATTCATTTTTTCCTAGAGATAGGGATGCAAAAATATGAATTTTAGTGTACAGAGACTAGAAAACAAATGGACCTCAAGATATTTAAAAATGAAAGCATACATCCCTCTAGAAACCTTTCTTGTCATGTGTAACCACTAAACATGCCTATTGTTATTATATGCTCATAAATAACTTGATTTTGGCATATGCTTTCATACCAAACAAAAAAGTGAATAAATTAAATTTGATTTACAACCTTTTTCATTTTTATTAGCACTGCTCTGAAGAGTTTATGTAAAAAGACGTGCCAGAGCAGTTATGCCAAATGTTTTAAGGCGTTCGTATTGATATTATATAAATTAAGGTGTTTTAATTTTCATGCTTTAATTAACTAAATACTGGCAGAAAAATAAAACACAAGGGCAGCCCTGACTTATTGCCTCTATTAAACTGCTGACATCTCCAAAAAGATGCTTTAAGTAATCCAATTCACACTGGGTGGGGGAGGGCGATATTAACATGTTTGGATTTGGCACAACATTCAAGGCATTCACCAACCAATATCCTGCTCTGCTGGCAGAGTGGAAGGGGGGTGGGGTGAGAGATCTGTATTTGTGTCCTGGAAGGAAGAAACTGACCAAACATTTGAACCACCAATCCTGCCCAGCACTGAGCTGACAGGTCCCCAAGCACTGCAGGGAGTGTGACTCACGCCCTGGCCACTCGGGGTCCAACTGCCACCCATCAGGAAGAGATGAGCTGGTTGGATTTCATCAAGTCTATCCTGGACCAATGCGATCACACCAGAAACCAAGGGAAGGAGGTGAAGGACCTAGTGGAGGAGCTGATTATTCCAGTTCATCCTCCCCAGAGGAGAAGGAGCGTTCTACAGAGAAGAGCCAGGGATTCCAGCTGATTTCTCAACCTGCGTCTCTCACCATCTCCAGAAACAGTTTATTGTTGTTGTTGTTATTGTTGTTGTTACTATTATTATTTCTTATTACTCAGTATCCCAATGGAGCCAGGGGCTGGTGGCTTAGGCTATAATTCTAGCTACACAAGGGGCTGAGATCCAAGGATCATGGCCCAAAGCCGGTAGAAAAGTCCATGAGATTCTTATCTCCAATTAGCCAGCAAAAAAGCGGAGCTGCGGTTCAAGTGGTAGTAGATTGCCAGCCTTGAGCAAAACTACCCACGCCAGAACATGAGGCCTTGATTTAAAGCTCCAGCAACAGCACCACAGAAGAAAAAAGAAATCACAACGGAGACAATAGCTTCCTTCCCATCTAAGTACATTCTTTCTCTCTTTTCTTTTCCCTACTTCCCTCATTTATTCTTGGTTTTTTGTTCTCTCTTTCTCCCCTCCTGCAAGGTCCCAATGAATGCTATTACAGTCTCGTCTGTAATTTCCACTCCCACCCCCAAACTTTCAGAGAGGCACCACTGCAAAGAGGAGGGGACAGTTCCCACCAGTGGCCATGGAAAATGGATTTCTCCTCAAGCTCCATCGGAGACAACTGTGTTTCTTCTCCCTTAGCTCCCAGGGTCCTCCACCCGCCATCTGTTTCCTGTGCTCTTGCCATCTGAGAACATCTGCCTTGCATCGTGGCCTATCTGGAGAGTGTCATAAGGAAAGTAGAGATCTAGAGGCCTATGGATTCCTGGTGAGTTGACTGGAGCCATCACACAGAGACACGAGACTGGGGTTCGCGCTGCCCTGGCCCCTGCGCTGCTCCCGGCTCTGATACAGTGTTCTCTCTTGTAACAAATCACTTCCTGAGGACCCATGAATCAAATTGCCCAGGGATCTGAGTACCATCATTATTCAATCCCCCTGTCCCTGCTTCCTCCCTGGATGACTTTCTTTACTTGCTCAAGGAATAAAGGATGGTTTCCAATTGTTAATAAGGAAAACACACTCTCCTTTGCCAGCCACCCCACCCTCTCGCCCCCTCAAAAAAGAAAAAAAAAAATCGCACTTTCTTGTCGCTCCCCATCTTGCAGCTCTGTCAGTTGTTTTAAAACAACTGTTTTAAAACATGTCTCCTGTCATAAATGAAATCGTCATTATGCATGTTGACTGCAGTGGTGAGAAATTCACCCAGCTCAAAGCAAGGACGCGGACGCAGGCCTGAGAGCGCCCATGCCCACTGGGTCCTGGTGTGGATGGGCTGTCCAAAGGAGAACAAGGACACAGACACTCTAACCACTGAGGCTTTGGGGGGCGGGGGGATGGATGTGGCTTAAGGGAGGCCCCAAGGCAGCACATGTTTGAGAGCTTGGTCCTCAGAGTCTTGCCGTAAAATGATGGCACCCGCAAGAGGCCGTCTAGTAGAGAGTCGTTGTGGGACTGCTCCCATCTCTCCCTGGCTTCCCATATAGAGCCGCGTGATCTCTCCTCCTCACGCACATCCTCACCCCCATGTCGTGCAGCCAGGGGGGACCCTTGCCAGACCCATTATTTGGACTTCCAGACGCAAAACTGTGAGCTCAAGAAACCTCTTTTTTAAAAAAAGAAAGAAAGAAAGTGAACTAGCCTAAACTAATTTCATTATGGTAACAGAAAATGGACTAACACCGCTGCTTATGGATTTCATTTATCTTGTCTTTCATCATTTCTACATTGGTTTAGTTAAGAAAATTAATGAGAAAAACAAAGACAGCCTGGCAGAAAAAAACTGCATTGAGCTACCACTGCCACGCTTTGGGAGATGTGCAAGAGTATCTAGCGGTGCCTGAAGGAAGTGCTTCCAAACATGAAGGACGAAAGGCAGAGCATATACTCAAGAAGGAATTGGAATTATTGTGCAAACTTTTCTTTTTGGTATCTTGGGAATTAATTTTTTCTTGTCCCCAGAAGCCTGGCAAGGCTGGCCAGTGTTGGTCCATCTTCCCAGCATGGAAAGCAAGAGCACCAACAACGAGGCTCTTTGGGCTCAGAGATTCAAGAGGCCCAAGCCCAGGGCGAGTCTGCAATGAGAAGCTTCATAAGCCAAAATGCTCAGGAACTGAGATGTTTTACCTTATGTTTTGTTTTTCGTAGAACCAAGACTTGAACTTAGGGCTCAGAGCCTGCTAAGTAAGCACTACCTCTTATGCCACACACCAGTTTTATTTTTATTCCATCACAAATGGTTAATAAAAATATTTACCTGGGTGTGGTGGCATATGCCTGTAATCCAGGATTATTCAGGATATGGAGATAGGAGGATCATAGTCTAAGGCTAGCCTAGGCAAAAAACCCAGACTCTGTCTCAAAAACAAAGTAAAAGTAAAAAGGACTGGATGCATGATTCAAGTGGTAAAGTACTTGCCTAACGAACCTGAGTTCAATCCTCAGTTTTAAAAAAAACAAGACAGCCGGTGGCTAGTGGCTCAGGCCTGTAATCCCAGCTACTCAGGAGGCTGAGATCGAGGATCATGGTTTGAAGCCAGCCTGGGCAAGAAAGTCCCTGAGACTCTTATGTCCAATTAACCACACCAAAACTGGAAATGAGGGGCTGGGGATATGGCCTAGTGGCAAAAGTGCTTGCCTCGTATACATGAGGCCCTGGGTTCCATTCCCCAGCACCACATATACAGAAAATGGCCAGAAGTGGCGCTGTGGCTCAAGTGGCAGAGTGCTAGCCTTGAGCAAGAAGAAGCCAGGGACAGTGTTCAGGCCCTGAGTCCAAGCCCCAGGACTGGCAAACAAACAAACAAACAAACAAAACTGAAAAGGAACTGTGGTTAAAAGTGGTAGAGCACCAGCCCTGAGCAAAAAAGAAAGAAAGAAAAAAAAAAAAAGATCCAGGACAACATTCAGGCACTGAGTTCAAGCCCCATGAATGACCAAAAAAGGCACCTCATCCCCTTAGTGCACTGGGAAGTTGGTCTCCAGTGTACATGATTACAGCTTGCGAATGTGGTGGCCTGGGAATGCGCTTTCCAACAAAATCACCATGTTTAAGTCAGCTTTAAAAAGGGACCTATTTGGAAAATCTTGTCTCTACTTTGGGCCATCAGTTGGGATGAGATCCTGACCCTGTTTCCACAGGTTCTCATCCAGAGAGACTAGCAGAGGACCACTAACATGAACATTGCTTACGTCTTGGAATCAATGCATCCAATGTGTCTTGTAACCATCAAGCCACTATGTGAGCGGCTCCCTCGTTGTTGTTTTGCTTTGTGTCTGGAGCTGGGCATCTCAGTGGGTTAGGAGCCTGGACTAGGAAGGAAGGAGCACAGTTGGGGCAAATTTCAAGGCTGATCTCCCAGAAGGGAGCTTCACGGCTACGGCTCATGGGAAGAGTGAAAAGCAAGTGTGACAACAGCCTGGGCAACTGAGACACTCACAATCTCCCACCCACGAAGGTCCTTCTGAAGGCCCACGGTTCCCAGCGACTGCAGTCAGCATAGTTGGCTAGCTGAGCTCATTCCTCCCCACTGCAGGGGCCTTTCACTTTCCTTCTCCATTCCCCTCATGCCCAAATGAGAGAAATCTGACATGTGACCCGGCACTCGGCAAAGGTGAGTGGAAATCAGAATTGAACTCTGAGTAACTACACGTAAGAACAATGTGAGCTGAGTGCTAAGGGTTCATGCCTAAAATCCTAGCTACTCAAGACGCAAGAAATCAAGGTGCAAAGCCAGACCAAGCACACGCCTGTGTGAGACTCTATCACCAGTGAACCAGGTCAACGCTAGACTGAAGGTGTGGCTCAAATGGTAGAGAGACAGCCATGAGAGAGAAAGCCCAGACAGAGATGAGGAGATCGTGAGTTCAAGCCCTAGCACAGTGGGAGTCTATTTGTGGAATTGTGGAATTGTATACATTAAGCTAAGGTCTCCTAATTTTGTTTTTGTTTTATAATCTGGAAGAGTACCGAGATTCCCAAAGAAAAGGTCTGAATGTGGATAAAGGAGAGGAGAGTCCTGCGCTCCCTGGCTCTCTTCTTGAGTGCACATGGCGTGATCTCAGGCCTGCACCTGTAGACACTCAGTTAATATATGGCTAGTTGACTTCACCAATCCAAACTGGATGAACGAAGTTTTCCCTTCTCTCTGCTTCAGTTTCCTCCTCACCATAGATCTCTTTTTCAGGGCAACAGAAAATCCGAATGGAAGTGACAGTTCTCTAGAAAATGACTAATGTGATTTATCCTCAGTGTCTCCTGCCACTTTCTGCCCCACCTTAAGCAACTTCCTCCTCAGGTCCGCTCAGAAGCCAATTGACTGCCTTAAAATCCCAGCGCTACCACTTTCTGGCTGTGTCATTTGGTAAATTGCTTAACCTCTCTGGTCCTGAGTGCTTCACATATAAAAAACAAACATAGAGGCTGGGGATATGGCCTAGTGGCAAGAGTGCTTGCCTCGTATACCTGAGGCCCTGGGTTCAATTCCCCAGCACCACATACACAGAAAATGGCCAGAAGTGGCGCTGTGGCTCAAGTGGCAGAGTGCTAGCCTTGAGCAAAAATAAGCCAGGGACAGTGGTCAGGCCCTGAGTCCAAGGCCCAGGACTGGCCAATAAATAAATAAATAAATAAAAACATAAATAGCTCCTGGCTCACAGCTGTAGTCCTAGCTACTCTGGAGGCTGAGAGCTAAGGACTTCAGTTCAAAACCATCTTGTGATCTCTAATCACTAAAAACTGGAAATGGAGCTGTGGCTCAAGTAGTAGAGTACTAGCCTTCCATACAAAAAGCTCAAGGACAGTGCCCAGGTGGACTTTAAGCCCGAGGAGGAGCACCAAAAACAAACGAACAAAAATTGCATAGGGGGGCTGGGGATATGGCCTAGTGGCAAGAGTGCTTGCCTTGTATACATGAAGTTCGATTCCCCAGCACCACATATACAGAAAATGGCCAGAAGTGGCGCTGTGGCTCAAGTGGTAGAGTGCTAGCCTTGAGCAAAAAAGAAGCCAGGGACAGTGCTCAGGCCCTGAGTCCAAGCCCCAGGACTAGCCAAAAAAAAAAAAAAATTGCATAGCCAAGAAGTCTCCTTGGTTGGCTTGCTGTGAGAACTCCCTACTTGTCAGACACTAAGATCATAATAGGTGCTCAATAAATGTTGCTTCTATCATGGGTGAGACACAATCATAGTCTGCTTATCACAACTGACGATAACAAGAGTGAGATGTCTCTGACAATATTTGCAACTTGCAACTTAAAAGGATCTCAAAGAAACTTAGAGAACCAAAGGGAAAAAGTGGTCAAGGATGAGTGCCCAGGGCTAGAGTGTTATATCACACAAGGGCTGGAGGGAAGGGCAAGCCAGGGAAGGAGAACTTCAAAAGCACACCTACTGCAACCCCAGGCTGGGCCAGCCTCCTGTCTCCCCAGGGGCTGATAGGAGATAAATAAAACTACTGCTTCAAAGCCCTACGCTCAAGGACCCAAATCAAAAGGCTTGAAGATAAACTTCAACCTACATTTCCTTTTGTCACTCTTCCCACAACATCTCTAAAGGAAACTCTTGGAGTAGGAAAAGGAATTAATTCCCCCTCCTTTTATCAAGAATTACCTCCCACATCCCAAGAGGTGAGAAAAGTTAATAGACCTAACTAGCAGGAAGAGAGTTAAGACAGCCTTGCTCCCAAACTCCACTCCACCGCTGCCTACGGTGGCTTTCAACTCTCCCTTAAGATCTCAGCGCTTGATTCTCCATCTGACAAACACGGTTAATAAAACCATCCCAAAGGGGCTGGGGATATGGCCTAGTGGCAAGAGTGCTTGCCTCGAATACATGAAGCCCTAGGTTCCATTCCCCAGCACCACATATATAGAAAACGGCCAGAAGTGGCGCTGTGGCTCAAGTGGCAGAGTGCTAGCCTTGAGCAAAAAGAAGCCAGGGACAGTGCTCAGGCCCTGAGTCCAAGGCCCAGAACTGGCAAAAAAAAAATCCAAAATAACTTCAAGAATTGGTGCAAGGCAAATATGTATTTGGGAAGGGGAGGCAAGTGGATCAAGAGTCCAAAGCCAGCTACAGAAAAAGACCCTGCCTCAAAAATAAAGAAATGCATTTGGGAAGATACTTTCAAATGGTTACATGGCCAACATTTTGAAAAATATAGTCGTCTATCTTAAATCTTTCACATCATTATTATTATTATCGTAAAACAGTTATATAAAGGGGTTTCAGCTCAGCATATCACTATATGAGTACAACACCTCCTCTTGGTATTACTTTTTTCATCACCCCCCCCCAACTCTCCCAACCCCGTCTCTCCCCTCAATTTACCTGCTCCCATCTTCACAGGTGTACACTGAATATTATGACGACATTCACTCACCCCCACCTTAAATCTTTTGTAAGTACAGTGAGGTGAGATATGAATCAGTAGCCCTCCACATGCAAAATTCATACGCATTAGCAAACTATTAATTGGACGCTTATTTCACTGTCAGCCCTACCTCTGCCTGTATCAGCTCAGAGCTTGGGCAAGTGCTCCACCTCTCCATTCCATTTCCTCCTCTGTGAAGTGGGATCTGCAACAGGATCTACCTCTTGGGTTTCTTCAGGGATAGAGTGGGATCTAACACATGCAAAGTGCTTAGATGGGTGCCGGACACTCCAACACAAGGGGATAAAGATAGCACCACAACCCCCGCATTTCAATGGGGGCGGGGAGGATCAAGGCAGAGGCCCTTAGAACAGGACACAGTCGGAGCTCTTGGGTCGCTGACTGGCCTGGATGTCACCTGTTTGCTCCCATGGAGCCTTGGTGACCTTGTCAAGCCCCAGGTGGTGTCTGAAAGCCACGGATGGGGCAGGCTGAGGAAATGCCTCCTGAAATGCCCTGAGCACAGTGTGCTAACTCAGGGCTCCTGGCCAAGGTGGAAACTGCCAGACTCTGGAAGATATTAAACACAGGGGAGAAAAACCAAGTTCTCTAGGAGACAGACTTTTCAGACTTCTTACAGCTTGTAAAAAAAAAATGTAAATAGTTACCCAGTGAGATATTATTCCATGTTGCTGCCATTAGGGTTTGAGTGTTATGCAGAGAGGCGATCATTCAGGCAATTCTTCCTCAGTGAGGAGTGAAAACTACACATTAACCCCATACAACAAATCTACCACCTCTCCCTCTCAACCTGACTCAGGCATTTTTTTTTCCTGGGTGGCGAATTTTATGTAAATTGAAGTCATGAAAAAAAGTCTATAAATATTCAGTTTCCTAAAGGATCTTCTTGATGATGTCTGAAGGGCATTTTTTTTTTTTTTGCTAAGATGCCATAGACTAAGAGCTGGAGGAGGGGCTACTCTCTCAGCCTAGGCTTCCGCGCCAGTCCAGGCCTGTCCTGCGACTCCCAGCACCAAGATCCTCCAGATTCAAACGCTTGTGTCTGCTCCACGAACACTTGTCCCAAGACGGAGATGACACAGTGCATCCCCACTATCTTTTATCCGGGACTTTCTTTGTACTATGCACCCCATGTGTGACACGCATTGCCTGCTTGTAGACACCAGGTTTGGGGGTGCTGCTCTTAGATTTGACGCATGAGGAAGCTGGCCCTTTGGAGATCAACCTGCCCAGAACCAGCAAGGCAGCATGGGTCCCTGACCTGGCTCCCAGGCTCCGCCTCTCCCTGTCCTGTGACTTCAGGTGTCTAATGTTCGCATTCCTGCAGCTTTAGCTGGGCTGCTCACAGCACCTGATGTGTATTAAACACCTGGCCCGCAGAGCGGTTCCACATCGTGGAAGCATTCTAAGCCGTGCTCACTCCTGTGGCTACCCATTCCCAGGACAACCAAAGCACATAGCAAGGTCCCTTAATCTGGCTTGGGGGTGGGGGGGGTGGGGGGAGTGGTGTTTTTAGGGTTGGTTTTTTGTTTTGTTACAAGAGAAAGGCTTGTGCCATATGCCCAATGCAGCAACAGCCTACTTGGCCTTTTCACCCACACATACAATGTTCTGCCCACAGCTGGCCCTCAGTCCACATGGCCCAATTGAATACTGAGTCATTCTCTGCCAGGTGACAAGCCATTCCTTTGAAAACTGTACTTCCTTTCAGGCCACTAGGGCCCCATTTAGGGCTCTGTATAGGTTAGCATTTCAGCTAAGTGAATGTCAAATGCTGATTGTAACAATCATCTGGAGTGTTTTAATTAGGCCTCTGGCCTGGCTAAGTATGGTTTTTCATTTTCTCTCTAAAGGCGTCAGCGGATGGATCCAGCTAACGAAACCCACTGCCCTTGCTGCGTCCCAGGGGTGTCCTAGTCTCCTGTATTTCCCAGAGTGTGTTCTCCCCACTAACAGGGCCAGAGTCAGGCCCCACCCACACCAGTGCAGGGTGCTCCTCAGCCCCTACCTGTCAGTGCCGAGGGCTGTGAGCTGCAGGAAACAGGTTTGTTAAAAGGTCAGTCGTTTATTACCTAAGCACCCACCCTCTAAATATACACCCAGCCTGGCCACCCTCTCTTATCAACCTTTCATTCATTCACTACCTTTTCTCCTTTGGTTGCTCTCCAAATAGAGGAGAAATGTCCATTGTCCTCCTTTCTGCTGACTCCTACCTCCCCCTTCCCTTCTGCATTCCTAAATGTCTCCTCTCTCCCTCCCCTCTTCCTCCCAACTTACTTCCCATTAATCATTTCTAACACACATCTGCTTGAGTCCTAGAAGGGTTTCTTGGCACACTCTCGCAGCTGGGCTGGTTACAATAATCAAGGACTCTTTCATCTTTTACTGTCTCCTAAGTCTTCCCTCTTTCCAGTCAGTTCTTCTGCACTCTGGCTTTCTTCTCTGTCACCACACCGCTCCTTTGCCCCCCCCCCAGCAGTCCCCCCACCCCCAAAGGCCAAATGGCCCTGTAGGTTGGAGCAGTGCCTGCAGTGGACTTTGAAAGACAAGGGAGGTCAGAATGCAGGGGAGAGGGGCCAGGGGAGGGGGCCCGCCCCAGTTAGATGTGATGGCCCTCCCTTTCTTTCCACTCCTAAGCCCCTCTTGCTGGCTGACACCTCCCAGTCAGGGTATCCTTTACCATTCAGTTTAATCATTTTTCCAGGACGAAAGTGGAAGGAGGAAAAGCCTGGGTGGTTTGTAAATAGTCCATATACTGTATGGCTCCAGGGAGAACATCCAGGGCCGTGACTGACAGCCTGGGAACCAGGCCTGCTGTCTTCTCTGAAGCGCAGGAGAAAGCTCCTGGGTAGTTGTCCTGGGAGTTGTTTCCTTTGGTTTCCAGAACCTCTGAAGTCTTCCTGTCTCTCGGTCAGCATGCACTCGGGAAGAAGTCGGGGAGCCACGAGCCTTGAGTGACAGGCTTGCCTTGTGGGGAGATGGACTGGGACTTGAGACGGCGACGTGCGCCCCCCCCCACCCCACCCCCGAGCCAGCGCCCTTCCGACCGGCAGCCGACCCGCTGCGGACCGGGAGGTCGGGACCGGGACCACGGCCGACGGCTGCCCAGGGGACGAGGGTGGCCGGGCACGCGTCACTGTCACCCGGACGGAACAAAGCAGTCCGAGAGGGCGTTTTTGGTTGCTTTCTCATTTAAAAGTTTGTATTCAGAAACTTCCCGGGGGGGGGGGGGTGGCCGTGGCTCTGCCCCCGCCGCGCGCGGGGGTGAGGGGACCCAGCTCTGCGGATCCCCTCCCTCCTCTCGTGGGGCGCCCGCGTTCCCCACACACGCCTCGGCGTCCCCCCCCCCCCAAACAGCAGCTAGCCACGGCCCAGGGAGGGAGCCTCAGGCCTCTCCACCGGACGCGACGAGAAGCCAGAATCGCACCCCAACTCCGGGCCTGTCGGTCGGGGCGCGTCCCCGCCCGGCCCCCCGCCCCCGCCGCCGCCGCTCGCGCCCCAACGCCCGGCCCTTCAACCTGCCCGCCTCCGACCCGACCCGACCCGACCCGACCGGCCCCAAGTGGCTGGAGCCACCCCGCCGCGCCCCGAAAGCAGCGGGTGCCTTCGGGGAGTCCCGGGAAAGGCCAGTCCGGGGAAAGCCGCGCCGCCGGGCTGAGCCGGAGCCGGAGCCGGAGCCGGAGCCGGAGCCGGGCTCGACCCCGGGAGGGGCTGGGAGCCCGCGCGACCCTCGCGGGAGCCGCACGCCCCCCGCCACGCCCCGCTCCGGACACCCCGCTAGCGCCAGCCCCCAGCGGCGGGAGGACAGCGGGAGGGCGCAGGACCCCGCCGAGCCCGGCTCCGGTGGGCCCCGCGGCCGGGACCGGCGCCGCGGAGCGGGGCGGGGCTGGGGGGGCGGGGAGCGCACGGAGGAGTCCGGGGCGCCGAGGCCCGAGGCCCGGCGCGGGCCCTTTAAGGCTCGCCCCGCCCACCGGCGGCGCCGGCCTCCGCCCGCCCCTGTCCCCGCCCCCGGGCCCCGGCGAGAGCGGCGATTGGGTGGGCGCGGCGATGCCTTTGAAGTGTGGCCGCCGCCGGCCGCTATTTGACGCGCGGCTCGGGGACGGCGCAGGTTTTTGTGTGGCTGGCCGGGGCGGCGCGGCGGCGGCGGCGGCGGTGGCGGCGGCGGCGGCGGCGGCGGCGGCGGTGGAGGAGGGGAGGCGGCGCGGAGGCGCAGCGACTGCCGCGCGGCCACCGACGCTGCGGAGCGAGCCTACCCGCCCCGGAGCTCGCCTCCCGGCGCTCGCCCTCCCTCCCCGCCCCCCCAGCGGCGCTGCCTCCTCCAAATGAGCGATTCGCCCGCTGGATCTAACCCAAGGACACCCGAGAGCAACGGCAGCAGCGGCAGCGGCAGCGGCGGCGGCGGCAAGAGGCCGGCGGGGCCGGCGGCCGTGTCCCTCTTGCCCCCGGCGGACCCTCTGCGCCAGGCGAACCGGCTCCCGATCCGGGTCCTGAAGATGCTGAGCGCTCACACCGGCCACCTCCTGCACCCGGAGTACCTGCAGCCGCTGTCCTCCACGCCCGTCAGCCCGATCGAGGTCAGTCTCCCGGGCCCGCTGCCCGCCCCGCGGCACCCACCCGGGGCCGGGCCGGGTCCTCCCTTCCTTCCTCCCCTGGGCACGGTGCGACACCCAAGCCTAGCCACACCGGAGGACTGAGTGAGGAAGGACGGGGGGAAACAGACCAGACCCCCCTCCCCTTCCCCGGGTCCTCCCCGCGCTCCCCCGTGGAAGGCGCTCCCTCCCCGCTCGCCCTGCGGAGCGACGTGTTTGCTCGGTCTTCCCCCGGGATGGATCTGTTTTCAGAAGTCCGCACCGGGCCCTTTACTTTTCCCACCTAGGGGTGATCCGCCCGGGACGTCCCCTGCCCCCCACCCCCAGGCCGGCTTGCTCCCCTGGAAGGCGGGGATGGGGGTGGGGGTCCCACTCGGCCTCTTTCCCCCTTAACCTCCGCCTCGGCCCTCCCGACCCCGGCCTTTCTTCCCCCCCCCCGGCTCCGGTGCCTCCCCGGGCGGGAGGGGCCCCGGCGAGCGCCAACTGCTGCTCGGCCTCTGGAACGCGCCTCTCCCGCCCCCGCCCGCGGCGCCAGCGCCCCGGCCCGGCCCCAGCCAAGTTCCCCAAAACTAAAGCCCTAAGTTTTGGGGTGTTTTTCTTGGGGGGGGGGTGTTTGGTCCCCTGAGCCAGGGGGCAAGAGAGATTAGGAGAGAGGAAAAAAAGCGAGTCACGGCTCCCACTCCAGAAGTCACCTTTCCCCCCCCACCCCCCGGCCCGCCGTGGCCCTGGCGATCCGGGCCCTCGGGGACCCGCCCGCACCCCGGCGCCGCCCCGCCCAGCCCCGCCGCCCCGCCCGGCCGCTAGGCCCAGGGCGCCCCCCCCCTCCGCCCCGCGCCCCTCGCCGGGTCGCCCAGCCTCACCCCCCTCTCCCCCTCCCGGCCGCTGTCTCCCACAGCTGGACGCCAAGAAGAGCCCCTTGGCGCTGCTAGCCCAGACCTGCTCGCAGATCGGCAAGCCCGACCCGCCGCCCTCGTCCAAGCTCAACTCGGTGGCCGCGGCAGCCAACGGGCTGGGGGCGGACAAGGACCCCGGGCGCCCGGCCCCGGGCGCGGCCTCGGCGTCGGCGGCGCTCAAGCAGCTGGGGGACGTCCCGGCCGAGGACAAGTCCAGCTTCAAGCCCTACTCCAAGGGCGCCGCCGGGGGCGGCGACTCCCGCAAAGACAGCGGCTCCTCCTCGGTGTCCTCCACCTCCTCGTCGTCCTCCGCGTCCCCGGGAGACAAGGCGGGCTTCCGGGTGCCCAGCGCCTCCTGCCCTCCCTTCCCCCCGCATGGAGCGCCCGCCTCCGCCTCGTCGTCCTCGTCCTCGCCCGGCGGTTCCCGCGGCGCTTCCCCGCACCACTTGGACTGCAAGAACGGCGGCGGCGGCGGGGAGCTGGACAAGAAAGACCCGGAGCCCAAGCCCAGCCCGGAGCCGGCGGCCGGGAGCCGCGGCGGCGGCGGGGAGCCCGGCGCCCACGGCGGCGGCGCCGAGCCCGGGGGCTCCGGACGCAAGTCGGAGCCGCCCTCGGCCCTGGTGGGGGCCGGCCACGTGGCCCCCGTGTCGCCCTACAAGCCCGGCCACTCCGTGTTCCCTCTGCCGCCCTCCAGCATCGGCTACCACGGCTCCATCGTGGGCGCCTACGCCGGCTACCCGTCGCAGTTCGTGCCTGGCTTGGATCCTAGCAAGTCTGGGCTGGTGGGAGGCCAGCTGTCGGGGGGCCTGGGGCTGCCGCCGGGCAAGCCTCCCAGCTCCAGCCCGCTCACCGGGGCCTCGCCGCCCTCCTTCCTGCAGGGATTATGCCGCGACCCCTACTGCCTGGGCGGCTACCACAGCGCCTCGCACCTGGGCGGCTCCAGCTGCTCCACCTGCAGCGCCCACGACCCCGCCGGGCCCAGCCTGAAGGCCGGGGGGTACCCGCTGGTGTACCCCGGGCACCCGCTGCAGCCCGCCGCGCTCTCGTCGAGCGCCGCGCAGGCCGCGCTCCCGGGCCACCCGCTCTACACCTACGGCTTCATGCTGCAGAACGAACCGCTGCCGCACAGCTGCAACTGGGTGGCGGCCAGCGGGCCGTGCGACAAGCGCTTCGCCACCTCGGAGGAGCTGCTCAGCCACCTGCGGACTCACACGGCCCTGCCGGGCGCCGAGAAACTGCTGGCCGCCTACCCCGGGGCCTCGGGCCTGGGCAGCGCCGCCGCCGCCGCGGCCGCCGCCGCCGCCTCCTGCCACCTGCACCTCCCGCCCGCCGCCCCCGGCAGCCCCGGCGCGCTGTCGCTGCGGAGTCCACACACTTTGGGGCTGAGCCGGTACCACCCCTACGGCAAGAGCCACCTGTCCACGGCCGGGGGCCTGGCCGTGCCGTCCCTCCCCGCAGCAGCCGGACCCTACTACTCACCGTACGCGCTGTACGGACAGAGACTCGCCTCGGCCTCGGCGCTCGGATACCAGTAACCACCGGGGGGCCCCGCCCCGCCCCGCCGGCCTCCCCCCCCCCCCCCCCCGCCCCCGCCCCGCGGCCGCCGCCACCTCCGCCAGCCCCCGCCGGGAGCCCAGCCCGCCCGCCCGACCCCCCCCCTCCCCGCCAGACTGTGTATTTATTTACCGTCGTGTTTGCTCACAAGCTGGGGGTGGGTGTCGGCGAACCCGCAGCCCACGGGAGTCAATGGTATCCAAAAAAAAAAAAAAACACGTCCACGTCTCTCCCAAATAATAATATTAACCGCATCGACGACTACCTGACCGCCCCCACCGCCGTCCCTTTTGCTTTTCTTAGGTATCAGTTTTAAATTTGTGTTCCTTTGGGGCTTTTTTGTTGCTGTTGCTGTTGTTTGTGTTTGGTTCTTGGGTTTTGGGGGGTTTGTTGGCGTTTTATTTTTTTGGTTGTTTTTGTTTTTGGTTGGTTTAGTTGGAGGGAGAGGAGGGAGAGTTGGGGTTTTGAAGTTCTATACGTTTAGTTTTCCTGTCCTGGGGATTTTCCTGCATGAGTCTTAACTGTTAAAACTACATCCCCCCCTGCCCCCCTCCTTTCTCCTTGCCTCCATTCCTTTTTATTTTTCCTTTCATGTGAGATTCTGTTGGTTTGGGTGTGTTGTTGTTGTTTTTTTTTTAATATACAAGTAACCCGATTTTTATAACCATTGGGGAAGGGGGACGAAGAGTGACTTTGGTGGAGGTTTTGAGCTTTTATCAGGGGAATTCTGCTCTGTGGTCTTCCCCAGCAGACCTCCCGGGGCCCCCCTTGATCTTGGCCTCGCGCCCCCCTGCAGCCTCGCTTCCCCCTGGGGCGGCCCAGCGGCCTGGGGCCCAGCCAGCGTCCTCCTGACCTCGGCCCACCCTGGCCTGGGGGGGCCAATCTCCCCCGTTCACCTCCCGGGAAGGCCCCGCTGGCGCGAAATTTCACTCTCTTTGCAAAGTGCTTCATAGTCGTTTTTTTCCCCCTCTCCCTTAATTGGGGCTGTGGCCCCCCTCCCACCGGCGACAGGGGCGGGGCTGGCCGGATCCCCGACAGCCTGACTGCGGGGCCCGGTTAGCTCCCTCGGGGACCGGTGGGGACCGGTGGCCGCGCCCCTGCCGGGCCTGGCCCAGCAGTGCCCCGAGGTGGCCCTGGCTGGGGGGGGGAGGGGCGCCTTCAGTGGCTGGGATTGAAGATGGGCCGGGGTCTTCTCCCTCACACCTCCCCCGCTCCCGGGCCCGCGCCGCAGCGCCGGGCTGCAGGCCTCTTGGGGGTGGATAGAGCTCTCCCTTGGTAAGACTTATTTTGTTAATAAATGGAATACTTGGCTATATTCACACCGTGGTGTTTCTCTCTCGCCGCAGTCTCCGTCCCACTCGCAGACACCTAATGACCGCCTGCTTTCACTTTTGTTTAAAATGCCCGGGGGCTGCCTCCGGAGCGCCGTTCCGGGACCGTGTAACGCCTTTCCTCGAGCCAAGGAGGGGAGACTCCCGAGCCGGGCCATTGCCGACGACATAACTTCATTTCCTCTCCCCGCCCGGTGGCTGAGCTCTCCGAGACGCTGGCGTTCCCCGGGGCCACGGTGGAGCGCGTGCGTGGCGGTGGATCTTCCTCTGGGCCCCAATGGAGGTGCACGGGCCGAGGCGGGACCGGGCCCCGACCCGGCCCGGAGCTGAAGCGGAAAGGCCCCGTCGGCAGCCCGCCGGGAGGGCGGCCGCGGCCGCGTGTCTCTGGCGCCACCTGGTGTCGGGAAGGCGAGCGGCGGGCGGAGCGGAGCCGCCCCGGGCCGGGCCGGGCCCAGCTCGGAGGGGCGGGCGCCTGCGGTCCCCGGACCGTGGAGGACTTCTGCTTGCTGCGTCCGAGGGGCTCCGGCGCCCTCCCGGCCGCGGGCCGCGGCACCTGCGGAGGAGAGGGCCGGGCCTCGGCGAGAAGGCGTGGCGCGATCGCTCCACCTGGCCGTGGTTCGCGGAGCCGCGGGTCGGTCCTGGCCTCCGCGCTCCGGGCCCTCCCGGGCGCTGTTTGTTGGGGATATTGGTCGCCGCGGGTGCTCGATCGTGCGCGGACTGGCGCCAAAGCCCCGGCACCCACTCGCGGCCCTGCACCCCCCACCCCGAGGACGACAGCGGGTCGCCCCCGCCGGGGACCCACCGCGCCGCCCGGGCGCCCCCGCTGCTCTCCGCGGGCGTCCTGAGCGCGCGGCGCGGGGCTGACTTGGCACGCTGGCCGCCGGTGCCCGGGCCCGGGCCCGCCTGCAGCAGGGCGCACGCGGGCCGCTTCCTCCGCCTCGCCGCTCGACGGCAGAATCGCAGGGCGCCTCGCCTGGGGACGCCACCGGGTCTCCAGAGAACACGCCAGACCACACCTCTCCATCAGGAGAACGGCGGCCAGCCGCGTGGCCCCTCCGGGCCACCCCCAGGGCCCCAGGAGAGGTGGGGCTGGGGCCTCTGGCTCTTTGGGGTCCAAATTAGCCGGCTCGTCTAGAGCCCCTGAAAATGTAGATACCTTATTTCTTTTAATCGCTGACCCTGTTGTTTTGTTGGCTGTTTACTCCTTCTGTCCTGTCTTTCTCCTATTCACGTTCTCCCTCTTTTCTGCAGATCTTTGTGTTTCTTTTCCGAGGTGTTAAGACGGGGCGGAAACTGCTCCCTCTGCAGGGAGACTTTGAACTTTCCCTCACTAGAAAGACCGGGGAGGGGGGCAGGTCCCCAGGCTGCAGAGTCCAGAGGAGAGGCCTTAGTCTAGGCGCCTGCCCCTTGGGGGTGAGAAGGCAGCGTGGAACACTCCTCCAAACATGTAAACCATCCTTGGGAACGGGAAAGCTGGGCTGGGCCCCCTTGAGCTACCCCTGACTACCATGGTGACACCAAAGGGCTGGTAACGAATCTGGGGTGCCCTCCTTGTTATGATCCAAAACAACAGCTCCTCCCACCCCTAAACTGGGAAGCTTCCTGGGAGAGTGGCTGTTTTCATTCCTTGGTGGGCAGTTTGTTACTTTCAATAGCTTAATTCCCTTTAAACCAAGTTTGCCATTTTAATAGGGAGGGTACTTCCCCCAACAACTGCTTATTTACATAATTAGTTCATCTAGCCACTCTTGGTGATGAGAATCACCTCTGCCTTCTACTTCTCCTCCTCTTCCTGCAGCACTCCTCTTAAATGCCCCCCTCCCACCCCAGAAATGGAGCCGGTGTTCCCAGGGCTGCAGGGTAGATGCCGCCAGGCTGGAACTCGATACATGGGTCTTTTTAACCCACCTACCCACACGCCTCTGTCCTGGGCAATCTTCAGTCCCCAGAGAAAGTGTGGCGCAAGCTCTTTGCCACCTCCTCTAGCCACAATGCCTCCATGCTCCCTGGCACACTGTTCTTACAGCCCCCTCCCAAAGCATGTCTGGGTTACAGTGAGATTTGTCTTCCAATAATCCTGCACTTTATTACTTATTCCACTGGGGAAGCTGCACTCTACTTTTCTGTTTGATTTCATTTCACTCATCCTGTCTTTTTGCAAAATAGATGGTTGAGTGCATCCGATAATGTATGGTTTAATTTGGAGCACTATGGGTTTGAATTACCATTTTCATAATGTGCTGTGCATTAATGTGTTACATCATTTATAAAGAGGAATGTGCTAGGTTTCAAACTTTATCCTGAAAGCCAAAGTCATATCTACCCATCTTCTTACCTCACTGCCAGAGAAACTCTTGCTTTCTCCAACGAGAGGGCGTGTGTGTGTATGTGTGTGTGTGTGTGTGTGTGTGTGTGTGTTCACATAATGCAGGTTTGTGGGGGACTTGCACATGGCTGCCCAGGAACCATCAATGGCAGTACAAAGCTCCCCTCATTATTGCCTAACAACAGCTTTGCAGGCAGGCCGGCTTGCGTTTGTGGAGACCTCCAGTGGATGGCTCTTGGTCGACCCTAATCCCAGCATTCCCTCCCCAATGGCTATAATAACACCAGCTGTCTGTTACTCAAAGTCTGACTGAGGAGGAAAAAGCACTGATTATCCAAATACAGTCATTAAAGGGGAAATGTGTTTTTAGGACTGTCAGAGTGATTAATGAGGGCTAGCCGTCTTTGCAAATGCACTTGTTTAGTCTAACTGGCAGCTTCTATTTTCCTATTGATTTATTGCAGCCGTTGCCGGGCCTTGCTGTGTGCGAAGTCAGGGCACTTCACAACTGCGCCCTGTTTAAACAGGAAAAGCATGTACCATTTTGTCCGGGAGGACAGAGGGAGGGAGGGAGCAGCCTCGAGTCTCCTCTCCAGGGGCCCAGACCAACAAAGGAGACATTAAAGCCAGCAACCCAGGGAGGGAAGGGAACTGCCTTGTACTCGCTCACTTTCAAGGTCAGTGGAGACCAAGCAGCTCACCCCACGGTAACCTCAACATGTCCCCATTTCCCCTCGCTCCCCTAGTCCACCGGACCAGCCATTAGCCCCTAGGTCAACGCACAGAAAAGGCCCCCAGCAAAGGAAGGGGCGCCGAGGAGCGCCGGCAGGGAGGAGCCCAGAAGCCCAGCAACTCCGATGGGGTGCAGCAAGAGGGGGCTCGGGTCCCCACCAACAGTGAGTTCCAACTTTCAGAAGTTCCGAAGTGACGGGGAGGTGTCCCCAAAAGTGGCGTGTGCCTCTTTCCACTTGAGCATTTCATGTTTGCATGAAAGAGTTGTCATGTGGGGGGGCCTTAGATTCCCAGGTGGTCCATCATCCAAGTAAAGAAGGCTACAGGAAGAGTGCTCCATGCCCGGCTCCAGGCAGGCTGCCAGGCGCTAGGGAAGGAAATCCAGCCGCTCCCTGGGCAGCGGCCTTGGGAGGGAGCACCCCAGCAAGGCCAGTGCTGCACTTCTGCAGAACCTCAGCCGGGCTTGAAATGGGGTGCTGTATGGGCAGGAGCCCAAGGAGGGGGTGCTGGGAGGGAGCCCCCACCTCCTTTGAAGGCTGGAGGATGGGTGGAACCTTCAATTCTGTGGTGGAAAGGGGCTGGATCTTCCCACGCTTTCCCAGGGTGCCCGCAGATCCATGTCACCTGGAAGGGTCACAGTATCTAGTCAGGACACAGATAATAGAAAGAATGTTGAAATGGGAATCACAGAAACTAGACTTGTTTGATTCTCAAATTTCATTCATCTTTGTCTTTCTGAGTCCTGTTTACCTAGTTCCGAAATGATTTTTAGGCCCCACGGTCATTTGGTCCTTTCTAACTAGAATATTGTGTGTGTGTGCGCGCGCGCGCGCGTGTGTGTATGTAAATAAAAATATATATAATCTTTTTTTAATTCTTGCTATATTACCCAGGCTAGCCTATAACTTCTGAGTTCAAGTGATCTTCCTGCCTCAGCCACAAGAGTAGCTGGATTCCGGGCATAGTCTCCCTTGCCCAGCTTCTGTGAAGTTTTGAAATATTTCAAGAATGAAACAGCAGGTAATTGGAGTTGTTAGGGTCCCTGTCGCTGGCCCTCAGGAAATTCAGTTCTGAAGGTTCGCTCCAGTGGGGAACCGGAGGTCTCAGCAGTAAAGCATTCATGTCACGTGCACAAAGCCCTGGGTTCTGGTCACAGCACTAAATAAATGAATAAATAAATCTGCTTTTCGAACAGCACATTTGGGTTATCCAGTAATAGAAGGCCATGATCTCTCCTCACTGGTAAGAAGAAGGAAGAGGGCGTGAAAAAAAAACACTATGAAAGAAAATCATTGCTACGATCACGAGTGTGAGCCTGTAATGTTTATTTGAAGCCAAGAAGAAGGTCCAAGAGACTTGATCTCCAGCTAGCTAGCAAAAGGTAGGAGTGGAGGCATGGTTCAAGTGATAGGGAGCCAACAGTACCTCGGGAACCCAGCAAGAGAAATGATGTAATAGGGAATTTTTACCCAGAAAATTCACTTTACCAAACCCATTGACTACCATGATGGTGGACAACAGCTGCTGCTGCTTTTCCTTCCTCTCCTTCCTCCTCTTCCTCTTCTTCTCCTTCTCCTCCCCCTCCTCCTTCTCTTCCTCTTCTTCCTCTGCTTCTTCTTCCTCTTCAATTTCCTCCTCCTCCTCCCCTTCTCTCTCTTCTTCCTCCCACATTTTTTATTTTGTGCCAGTACTTGAATTTGAATTTGAATTCAAAGGATTTGAATTTGAATTCAAAGGATTTGAATTCAGGGCCTTGGTATTGTCCCTTAGCTTTTTTTTTTTTGTTCAAGGCTAGCACTCTAATGCTTGAGCAACACCTTTACTTCTGGCTTTTTGGTGGTTAATTGGAAATGGGAATATCGTGGGCTTATCTGCCCTGCTGGCTTTGAATCTTGAGCCTTCAATCCCAGCCTTCTGAGTCGCTAAGATTACATTACAGGTATGAACCACTGTCGCCTGGCTTTCTTACGTTCTTGTTGTGTTTTGTTGAGTTTGAGGAAATGCTAAGTTTAGGCTGATTTAAGTATTTCAGAGATTGTATGGCTGGCCTCAGCAAGATGGAAATTATTTAAAATACTTTTCATGTGTACCAATCAGGGAGCTGTCCCTGAGCCTTTTTGCTTAAGACTAGCACTCTACCACTTAAATCACAACTTCACTTCCTTTTTTTTTTTTTTTTTTTTTTTTTTTTTTTTTTTTTGGTGCTTAATTGGGCTTTCCTGCCCAAGCTGGCTTCGAGCCTCCATCCTCAGACCTCAGCCTCTTGAGTAGCTAGGGCCACCAGTGCCTGGCTGTTTTCAATACTGTTGAGATTCCTGTGAGGTTACACCAAAGTCTACAAACACCCCAGTTCCTTGCCGTCTGCAGTCAGTTGCTGGGGGAGGACGGGACGGCTGGGGGAGACATGAGAGGCGGGTAAACACCAGGCCGCACGGGAGACCTCTGCTCCGCTGGGCAGCGGGCATCTCTGTTGTGCTTTTCAGCATAAAGTAACTCTCTGGAGTGTAAGTGAGAGCCAGATTTGAGAATGGAAGCAGGCACTGGAGGACACCCTTGCACACACACCCCGGATCTCTGTTTGCCTCCTGGGCACGCGTATGGATGAAGGTGCACCTGTGGATGGTATGAGTTATACATGGATTGTGCTCAGGCCACAGAGGCTAGGGTAAGGCCGAGCTTTTCCTTGTGACTTTTAACAACTTCAAATATGGGCTACCCCAAGCACACAGAAGGACAGGACAGGCCCACCCTTTGGGGCCTCAAGAAGTTTCACAGTGCCTTCCACACTGCCCTGTGTTTCACAGTGACTTAAATAGAATACCCTTCACTAGACATCTAATTCCATCATTTCATTTTAAGGTGCTGGAGATCAAACCCAGGGACATGCTAGGCAAGCATCGAACCACTGAGCCACATCCAGCCCTAGTTGATTAATTCTCCTAGCAGACCTACAGTTCCCTTTCACACTGAAACTGAAATCTGAAGAAGTCAGGTAGATGTCCAAGATCTCCCACTTAAAGAGCTGTGGAATGCATTGTACTCATAACCTGACTCAGGGGATTGGAACCTCTTCATACAACTACGTAAAGCCAGTCACGGTGGTATGCACCTGTCATCCCAGGTCTTTAGGAGGCTGAGACTGAAGAATGTGTTCAGGAATTTGAGTCCAGCCTATGCAACATACCAATGCTCTACCTAAGAAGAATTTTTAAAAAGAGGGGCTAAGGACTCAGGAATTCTGTGTACTTCTAACGCAAAACATGGCTGGAGACGTGCCTTAGCTGTCAAGTATCTGCCTAGAAAGTGGCTTGAGTCCAAACTCCAGCACTACCCACAAACTTAGCAGTTAGGCAAGTGCTTTCACACCTTGTATTTAGATAAATCTGGAGGGTACAGAGGCATTAGAAGGGGACCTACCCATCAAAATGTTTTATCTCCAGTTTTTGTGTGGTTAATTGGAGATAAGAGTCTCGCAGGGACTTTTCTGCCTGGGCTGGCTTCAAACCGCAATTCTCAGATCTCAGCTGAGATCACCAGCCTTGAGTAAAAGAGCTCAGGGACAGTGTGTAGGCCCTGAGTTCAAGCCCCACAACCAACAGCAAAAAAACAATTATCTCAAGGGTGTAGGTACATGCCTGTAATCCCAGCTATTTGGGAAGCAGAGATCAGAAGGATGGTGGTTTGAGACCAGACCAGGTAAGAACTAAGACTTGCCAATTCAACCAATAAGCCAGACATGGTGGTTTGCATCTGTAATTCCAGCTCCTTGGAAGATAAGAATCTTGGTCTGAGGCTAGCCCCAGGCAAAAACCCTATCCAAACAATACAAGACCCTACCCAAAAACTAACTGGAAATAAAGCAAGAACATGTCTGAGAGCACCACTCAAGTGGTAGAGAACACCTACCTAGCAAGTACAATTCCCTGAGTTCAAACCGCAGTATCTCCAAAACCACAGCTTTTGGTTGTGTCTGACTGTGGAAACTGTCCAAGGCCACCTAGAATTTGAATGAAGACACCGCTCTGTGCAGGGAGTTGAATCTGTGCACTTCATTTGAAGCTCCATCAGCCTTCCAGGTCCTTACGGTCCACGTCCATGAAAAAGGAAATTCTTTTCAAAGAATTGCATGAATGTGGAGTGCCTACAGATGTGTTCTCCTTGTCATCATTTCTTATGCAACACCAGGAAACAGCTCTTTACCTAGCCTATACACCGCATCTTGGGATGATACTGTATAAGGAAAGTTATGTGCAAACACGACCCTATTTTGTGTAATTTATATAAAGGACTTGAACATCTATGGAGTTTGGTACCCAAGGGGAGGGGCCTGAAGCCAGTCCAGCTCAGATACCAGAGGATCACTGCTCTATAATTTGTTCTGGGAACTCAAGGATATTGAGGAGCTGGCTTTGTCCTGAGGACCTTACAGTTGAGCAGAAAATAGATGCATTTGATACTAAAGATAAAATGTGCTGGGTGTTATTAATGCTGTGTGGTAGTCAGTGTGGACTAGGTTCTGTGGTGGTAACAAACTAACCCCTAGTCTCTGAGGCTTCACATAACAAAGGTCTTTTTCCTCACTTACTGCATGTCCACTATGGATTGATGAGGGTCTCCCTCTGTCTTGAGTAACCAGACACGTTGTACAATTCAGTGACTTATACTCCGCCGGTGAGTAGCTGATCAGATTGAAAGTCTGCAGGGAAGGCAAGAAGGGAAGATCACAACAGGCTGAAACTCCCCTTACAGGATTCACCTGAACAGACGAAGCCAGGCCTAACCCCAGATGGTCCATCTTTCTTTCTGTCTATTGTTCTCTCTTTCTTCTTTCTTTCTTTCTTTCTCTTTCTTTTCTTTCTTTTTTTCTTTCTTTCTCTCATCTGTCTTTCTTTTCTTGTGCCAGTACTGGGACTTGAACTCAGGGCCTAGCCGCTATCTATTAGTTTTCTTGCTCAAGGCCTGCACTAGACCACTTGAGCCACATCTCTACTTCCAGCTTTCTGCGGGTTCATTGGAGATAAGAGTCTTATAGACTTTTCTGCCCAAGCTGGCTTCAAACCACAATCCTCAGAGCTCACCCTCCTGAGTAACTAAGGTTACAGCCATGAGCCTTTGGAGCCTGGCTTCATCTCCCTTCCGATCACCTTGAGGTCCACTGGTCCCATCTGTAAAACTTCTTTATTTCTATAAAGCACCTAGATTAGTGTTTGACTGAATAAGCATGGTTGGGGGTCACTCTTACCCCATCAGAACGCATCCCGGTGCCGCCTGGTTAATCAGGCCCACCAGCGGACGCAGGGAGGGTAGAGGCAGGCCTCGC